>NC_064638.1:1213076290-1213381371 GCF_023864345.2 Schistocerca serialis cubense | reverse complement strand
CGAGTGCGTATAGTGGGCATGCGGGAGGCCGGGTGGACGTACCGCCGAATTGCTCAACACGTGGGGCGTGAGGTCTCCACAGTACATCGAGGTTGTCGCCAGTGGTCGGCGGAAGGTGGACGTGCCCGTCGACCTGGGACCGGACCGCTGTGACGCACGGATGCACGCCAAGATCGTAGGATCCTACGCAGTGCCGTAGGGGACCGCACCGCCACTTCCCAGCAAATTAGGGACACTGTTGCTCCTGGGGTATCAGCGAGGACCATTCGCAACCGTCTCCATGAAGCTGGGCTACGGTCCCGCACACCGTTAGGCCGTCTTCCGCTCACGCCCCAACATCGTGCAGCCTGCCTCCAGTGGTGTCGCGACAGGCGTGAATGGAGGGACGAATGGAGACGTGTCGTCTTCAGCGATGAGAGTCGCTTCTGCCTTGGTGCCAATGATGGTCGTATGCGTGTTTGGCGCCGTGCAGGTGAGCGCCACAATCAGGACTGCTTACGACCGAGGCACACAGGGCCAACACCCGGCTCATGGTGTGGGGAGCGATCTCCTACACTGGCCGTACACCACTGGTGATCGTCGAGGGGACACTGAATAGTGCACGGTACATCCAAACCGTCATCGAACCCATCGTTCTACCATTCCTAGACCGGCAAGGGAACTTGCTGTTCCAACAGGACAATGCACGTCCGCATGTATCCCGTGCCACCCAACGTGCTCTATAAGGTGTAAGTCAACTACCCTGGCCAGCAAGATCTCCGGATCTGTCCCCCATTGAGCATGTTTGGGACTGGATGAAGCGCCGTCTCACGCGGTCTGCACGTCCAGCACGAACGCTGGTCCAACAGAGGCGCCAGGTGGAAATGGCATGGCAAGCCGTTCCACAGGACTACATCCAGCATCTCTACGATCGTCTCCATGGGAGAATAGCAGCCTGCATTGCTGCGAAAGGTGGATATACACTGTACTAGTGCCGACATTGTGCATGCTCTGTTGCCTGTGTCTATGTGCCTGTGGTTCTGTCAGTGTGATCATGTGATGTATCTGACCCCAGGAATGTGTCAATAAAGTTTCCCCTTCCTGGGACAATGACTTCACGGTGTTCTTATTTCAATTTCCAGGAGTGTATTTAGGAGACAGTCTGTGCAGCCGTCTTAGGTTGTTTGCAGATGATGCTGTTGTTTATCGTTTAGTAAAGTCATACGAAGAACAAAACAACTTGCAAAGCGATTTTGAAAATATATCTGTGTAGTGCTAAAATTGGCTTTTGGCCCTAAATAATGAAAGGTATGAGGTCATCCACATGAGTGCTAGAAGGAATCCGTTAAACTTCGATTACACGATAAATCAGTCAAATCTAAAAGCAGTGAATTCAAAGAAATACCTAGGAATTACTTATCGAGAGTTAAGAGGGAGAGAGTGTCGCTGACATGATACAGGATTCGTAATGGACATTATTAACACATAGGCATTTCTCGTTAGGGCGGAATTTTCTCACGAAGTTTCACTCACTAACTTTCTTCTCCGAACGCGCAAATATTTTGTTGAAACAGATTTAAATAGGGAGAAATGATCATCATAATAAAGAAGGGGAAATCAGAGCTCGCACGGAAAGATAGAGGTGGTCGTTTCATCCTCATGCTGTTCGAAAGTGGAATAATAGAGAATTATTGAGAAGATGGTGCAATGAACGCTCTGCCAGGCACTTAAGTGTGATTTGCAGAGTGCCCATGAAGCACCGATCTACTGTCGATATAAACCCTTGCAGGCGATAGCTGCGTCACCGGACGAGAAATGAGTGCTAATCAGACACACGCACGGCGCATACAGTGTCAGTGAGTGAGCTGTCCGTATGTACGAGGTGCATTCAAGTTCTAAGGCCTCCGATTTTTTTTTCTAATTAACTACTCACCCGAAATCAATGAAACTGGCGTTACTTCTCGACGTAATCGCCCTGCAGACGTACACATTTTTCACAACGCTGACGCCATGATTCTATGGCAGCGGCGAAGTCTTCTTTAGGAGTCTGTTTTGACCACTGGGAAATCGCTGAGGCAATAGCAGCACGGCTGGTGAATGTGCGGCCACGGAGAGTGTCTTTCATTGTTGGAAGAAGCCAAAAGTCACTAGGAGCCAGGTCAGGTGAGTAGGGAGCATGAGGAATCACTTCAAAGTTGTTATCACGAAGAAACTGTTGCGTAACGTTAGCCCGATGTGCGGGTGCGTTGTCTTGGTGAAACAGCACACGCGCCGCCCTTCCCGGACGTTTTTGTTGCAGTGCAGGAAGGAATTTGTTCTTCAAAACATTTTCGTAGGATGCACCTGTTACCGTAGTGCCCTTTGGAACGCAATGGGTAAGGATTACGCCCTCGCTGTCCCAGAACATGGACACCATCATTTTTTCAGCACTGGCGGTTACCCGAAATTTTTTTGGTGGCGGTGAATCTGGGTGCTTCGATTGAGCTGACTGGTGCTTTGTTTCTGGATTGAAAAATGGCATCCACGTCTCATCCATTATCACAACCGACGAAACGAAAGTCCCATTCATGCTGTCGTTGCGCGTCAACATTGCTTAGCAACATGCCACACGGGCAGCCATGTGGTCGTCCGTCAGCATTCGTGGCACCCACCTGGATGACACTTTTCGCATTTTCAGATCGTCATGCAGGATTGTGTGCACAGAACCCACAGAAATGCCAACTCTGGAGGCGATCTGTTCAACAGTCATTCGGCGATCCCCCAAAACAATTCTCTCCACTTTCTCGATCATGTCGTCAGACCGGCTTGTGCGAGCCCGAGGTTGTTTCGGTTTGTTGTCACACGATGTTCTGCCTTCATTAAACTGTCGCACCCATGAACACACTTTCGACACATCCATAACTCCATCACCACATGTCTCCTTCAACTGTCGATGAATTTCAATTGGTTTCATACCACGCAAATTCAGAAAACGAATGATTGCACGCTGTTCAAGTAAGGAAAACATCGCCATTTTAAGTATTTAAAACAGTTCTCATTCTCGCCGCTGGCGGTAAAATTCCATCTGCCGTACGGTGCTGCCATCTCTGGGACGTATTGACAATGAAAGCGGTCTCATTTCAAAACAATGTGCATGTTTCTATCTCTTTCTAGTCCGGAGAAAAAAAATCGGAGGCCATAGAACTTGAATGCACCTCGTAGAATGATGAAGGCGAGCGATCGACCTGAGTTTGACCGCGGGCACACTGTGACAGACTCGAGACTCGGTACGAGCATTTCTGAAGCTGCATGACTTGTCGGATGTTGCTGTGGTGTGTGTCTTCAACACGTGGCGAAACCACGGCGACACCACGATGAGAGGTCATGCAGTTGGGCGGCCACCTCTTATTACAGGTGTCGGACGTCGTAGGTTGGACAGGCTGGTAAAACAGGACTTGCGGTGAACTGTGGCAGAACTAACAGCGTACTTTAATGCTGAGCGGAGTACAAGTGTGTCTAAACACACAGTGCAGCGAACACTCCATGCACCTCTGGAGCCGATGACCAAAGCTTGTGCCAACTTTAACACCACGACATCGGGAACTACGACTGAAATGGGCATTTGATCATCGACACTGGACACCTAGTGGCAGAGCGCTGCACGGTCTGATGAATCCCGATACCTTCTTCGTCATGCCGATGGGAGGGAATGTGTCCGTCATCTTCCGGTATAGCAGCTCCTTGACACCCTGCACTGCGGGGCAGAGACATTTTCATTTCATTTATTGCATTTTTCAATCTCTGCTCCCTTTTCTAAAAAGCTGATGCTAAATTTTTCAGTTTTACATGTTGAGAGTTCATTGTTTCATTTTTTTAGCAAAATTTGTTTTGAACCTTAAAACAAGAGTGCTAATAATGAGTTAATACTGGTATATAATGAACATCATTTGAGGAAAAGAAAACAGGAAGAATCTGTTTATTTAAGAAGAACAGATGACAGGAGAGGTTTTTAATAGAAGAAGGTCTACGACTACCTGGATGTTGCAGGTGGAAGGACATTGGAGCAACTTCGAGCCAGTCCGAGATGGGGCAGCGATTTGCCTAGATCTAAGTACAAGTTGTATTGAACTACTTCATTTTCAATTTTTCGATGTATATAATAAACAGTACATATTTGTCATATTAAGTTTACTGTTATAGTGCAGTTTGTACTAACACATTATGAAAAATGATCTATAATGGGAAATTTACAACTAAGGTGGCATTTGACAGTAGTACGACATTCTTGAATAATTACTAGCGATGACATGGCTTTTCGTGCGGTAGAGGAGCCTCAGAGGCTCCCCAGAGAGTTTTAACTCAGTTTATTTCCGTAATGAAATTAGACTTAGCAATCATTTACTTGTAACTTATCTATACTTACAATCCTTACAGATTTTATATCGTTGTTTAATGTTCCATGAACATTTTCATTTTTTCATTCTTCTGTTATTTATTTTTACATTGTTCTGTGTTGTTGTCTTGTTCTGAGTTTGTTGTGCCGTCTGAGTCAGAGGCTGTATTGTTGCTGGAATCGTTCAATGTGGTGAGTTTTCCTTGTTGGGTGATTCCCTATTCTCTATCTCACTTATGACCATTCCCGTCTGTATGCTGTGTGAAGTGTGTATGAAATTTTGTCTATGATGGTGTTCAGTTCTAACCAGGCATCCAGTTGTCTTATCCTCCGTAATGTGTCACGGTCGTGCTGTTGTGGTCGTCTTTGTCTCAACATAATGTGATGTGTCCTGCTGTGCCGATTTTTGCAGTTGTGCGTGTGTCTGTGTCACTTAATCCAACACGATGGACACCATGTGGGTACGGTTCATGCCCTGATGGAAAGTGTCGAATCTATATATTTCATGCTCATTTCGGAAAGAATGTTGTTACTCTGCATCATTTGTCTGTTGTTTCCCATTCAGTCTGTCAGTTATCATTTTGCCATTCATTAAGTTGTTTCTTGTCATTTGTTGGCCCTTAATTCCCTGTACTTTCTCCTTTCGTCCTTTCTCATCCATTATGCTGCAGTTCTGACACGCTAATGGCATTGGGTGCACACCCGAGACGACGTATAATGCCTGTATAGAAACGCAATGAAAACCTGGTGAAGGTCCATGCCTATGTGTTGTGCAGTGTCTCTAGAATGCCCGTCTGTGGCGTCATGTCGCTCTTTTCAATTCTATGCGCGCAGTGCCTAGAAAGCTGTGAAGTCCAGCTGAGGGTGTTTCGCCTCATTTCCTGCAGCCCACATGACGTAACTATCATGCATTTCCTTCTTCATGACAAATCTCCACCCATACTGCAGGGGCAACGAAGCCGCTGCTGCAGCGTTTTCGAAGAAATGTCATCATCCACCGAACAACTCGGTCTTGGCTCCTTCTAATTTTCATCTCTTTGATTACATGAACCAATGGCTATGAGGACAGCATTTTGGCATAGACAGCTAGCTGCTGCCCAGTGTAGGAAATCCTCACAGGTGGCTACCTTACATTAAGAGGGTGTTGAAAAGATGGTACGATGCTACGACACATGTCTACCTCAGAGTGGGGACTTCGGAGAGGAGTAGGTGCAAGGTTAAGCTAAATGATGCAAATAAAACATTTTTATTTTCATTGTAGTCTCCATTTTGCGACTCATCGGAATTTAAAAAAAAGACAAAAAATTGGGTAGCTCTCACATGTTCTGCCGCTAAGGACGCCATAATCCAAACAATTAAACACGAAACCTGGAAACAAAAGAAATTAATTTTAGCCTCAGCTTCATACAGCGAGTTAAAAAGAAAAAGCTGTAAACTGCACAAATTGACTGAAAATAAAATAAGAATGCTTTCATATCACTTGACTGCATAAAATAATCCATTGAACAGTGAAATAAAATATTCTTCAAATAATGTTACACACGCAGCACCTTGTAGAAATAACATTCTTACCAGTCTTCAAAAGATATTAATAATAACTGTAATAGACGTAGTGCGATATTAAATTGGCCTGTACAGTTTGAGTCTAATGCAATGACTGACTATCACAATTACATATCTTTCTTGTTTGTTTCGAGTGGAAAGTGAGTCGAGGATGGCGTTCCTCTGCGCCTCTTCTGCATTAACGTCTGTCTCCCCATGTACTGAATTCCCCGGAACGCGGAGCTGGGTGGCAGATCGGGCGTTCTTTGCATTTCACTTGAAATAACGTTTTCCAAAATTATTCAACGAACAATTTTTCCCACTTGTCGTCCTTCTCCCTCCACTCAACAAGTTATTTTCACTATCCTAACTTTACGTTTCTAATAAATATTTTAGTCAAGCATTAAAAAACGACGTATGTAATTTTTTCCTGCAACTTTTTTTTGATCCCATCTTAACAGTCATGTTTCGTTAAACTGAACTCTCAGATACTCCATCTTCTTGTTAGTACCCTTGAACTCTCAAGGAGTCAACTCTGCTGGCGTTGTGCTCTCGCTGAGACAGTGCTTCGAAACCAGAGAATTGTGTTACATCCTGCCTTGCAGCTCTGGATTGTGAGAATTCTTCGTCTTCTTCTCCATTGTTTACGATGGTGAATTTTATATGTGGGTCTGTGGATGGCAGTATTTCTCTGAGAATACAAGTTCCACAGCTTCAGTTAATTGATTTTGCTATAATTATATGACTTTCTTTGGGACCAGTTTCATAGACCCAGTTCCGCCCCAGCTCATTTTCGTAATCAGCCTGAATCTGGCATCATTATAGATCATAGTCACACCCCAAAACAAACCCCCCCAAAAAAAGAATTACAATTAAATGTAATAAAAACCTTCAGCAAACAGTAAAGGGAACAAGCAGAAATTCGAGAATGGGATTAAAGTTCAGCGAGAAGAAGTAAAATCTTTACAGTTTGTCGATGATATTTTAAGTTTGTCAGTGACCGTGAAAGACCTAGAACAGTTGTACGGAATAGGTAGCGTCTTGAGCAAAGACTGCAAGATGAGGAACGACAGAAATAAGACAATCCTAATGGAGTTTAGTCGAACAAAATCATATGAAGATTAGGGAATAAGACACTAAAAGTAGTCAATGAGTTTTCTTACTTGGGCAGTGAAATAACTGACGATGGCCTAAGATTTAAATGTATGTGCGTTGCAGTAGTTATGCAAAGGTGAAGACACTTGACCATGACAACAACAACAACACAATGGAAATACCAGTGCAGCTTTAGAATAGCTCTTCCAGAAAAGTTGCGAGAATGCTAAGAGACTTACTAAATTAGAAATTTGTACTGGTGAGTATGTCTGCTTACCAGGTGTCATTCATCCTTTTCTATTTCGTTCAACTTCCACCGTTTCCATTAGGAAAAATAAAATTATTCTGGAACATATAGATGCACTTTAACACAGGCATCCCAACTTACGTTATCCCCTCCTGGGAGTGGATGATGTAAGTTGGGTTGCCTGTCTTAAGGTTCACGAGATATTTACTGGTGCAGTTTTATTTTGTGCACACTACATTTAACGTATTCTTTTCTAATTGGATATCAGTACTCCAGAAGAGGACGGACAAGGATGGTATAAGCAGTCTTCAGTAAACCTGTTAATTTTTTAAGCTTCAGCCAATAGATTTTAGTTTTTTTTGCTTCCCCTACAAAGTTATCTGTGTGATCGTTCCAATTTAAGTTACCTCTAGTTTAGAGCTTTTACGTTTGTTTGATTTGTGATCCAAGCGAAATTTAGCAGATTTATTGTAGTACTTACGTGAATGAATTCACACTTTTCATTACTTAGAGACAGTTCCCACTTTTTGTAACTTAACGGATGTCTTGACTAAATCATTGTACAATTCATTTTCATCATCTTATGATTTTACAATACGGCAATGGCAGCCTCATCTGCAGACAATCTAATAGTGCAGCGCAGATTATCTCCTAAATTGTTTACGTCGATCGCCAACTGCATTTGGCCTACGCTCCTTCTTGGGGAACGTCAGGTATGACGTCTGGTTTACTCGATGATTTTCTGTCAGTCATTACGAACCGTGACGATTCAGGCAGGAAATCACGAATCCAGTCGTACGATAGAGACGATATTGCGTAGGCACGCAATTCAACCAGTAGTCGCTTGTGAGGAACTGTGCCAGAAGGCTTCTGAAAATTTAAAATTATGGTATCAATTTTACATCTGATGCCGAGAGCTCTCCTTACTTCGGTAGAATAAAATAAATCTCAGTTGTGCTCGTTGTGTTTCCTTTCTTGATCCAGCCGTAGACAGACCGAGGGAAAACCATTTGTCGATTTTCCTTCTTACAATCTCTAATTTGTCTTGTCTTCGTGGTCCTTGCGCGAAATGTTCGTTGGTCGTAGATGAATCCTTCTGCAGTCAGCGTCACATGCGGGTTCTCTAAATTTTCTTAATAGCATTTCTCGAGAAGAGCATCGCCGTCCCTTCAGAAATTCCCATTTCAGTTCCCGATGCACCTCCGTAATATTTGTGTCTCGATCGAATTTACCAGTAACAAATCTAGCAGCCGGTCTCTAAATTGCTTCGATGTCATCCTTTAGTCTGAGCTGGTGCAGATTCTAAACTGTCGAACACTACTCTAGAACGGGCCGCTCTAGTGTCCTATATGCGGTCTCCTTTACAGATTAACTACACCTACCAAAAATTCCCCGAATGAACCAATGTCGACCATTCGCCTTACCTACTGCAATCCTTACTTGCTAGTTTCATTTCATATCGCTTTGCTACATTACACCTGTGTGTGTGTGTGTGTGTGTGTGTGTGTGTGTGTGTGTGTATGTGTCATGCGGCAGACTACAATGTTGCATTTGAATGTTATGCGTTTCTTTTTTTCCTACTCATCTGTATTAAGTTTCATTTTTCTACATTTAGAGATTCCTGCAATTCATCACGCCAACTAGAAATATTGTTTAAGTATCCTTCCACAGTCAAGACATCTTCCTGTACATCACAGCATCATCAGCAAATAGCCGCAAATTGCTGCTCACCTTGTCGGCCAGGTAGTTTATTTGTATAGAAAATAACAGTGGTCCTATCATACTTTTCTGGTGCATTCCTGAAGATACCCTTATCTCTGTTGAACATTCGCCGTCGAGGAGACCGTAGGAGCCATCCATGTATCTGGGACCTATCGGTATGTTCGTACCTTCGTTAACAGTGCGGCACAGTGTCAAATGCTTTCCAAAATCTAGGAATATGGAATCTGCTTAAGGTAAACGAAACGGGGACCTAGTGTGTTGCAAAAGAGAATTTACAACTAGTGCCGATTACTAGATTTGATCTACGACAGTGAGTCGTAAATCCTCAACAGGAAAGTTATTCAAATACTGCAGGTGGTTTAGCTGATGCGGAGATCTGCATATTGCGAATTACTGACAAAAGAAAACAAGCATATGGATGAAAGAGAAGACTGGAGCGCAGAACATACTTAGTGCCATAAGAAAAGTGAGGTGGATGTGGGCGCAGGATGTGGCCTGACAAACAAGAGGACAGCGGAAGTTCTTCGCTGAAAACAAGAACGTGAGCAACATCGAGACGCTGATCAAATGAAAGATCAATGGATCCTATTATGAAACATGCAGGAGTAGAATGGTTATGTGTAACTAAAATAACGGTGTATGGAGGAAGGCAAATGGCGGATGAAATATGAAATTAAAGCGTTCTCCACCTCCGGCGAGAGCACTGAGGTAAACCGTCTTAAATGGCACAGTGTCTGTCTCATTAACTGCGTGCTGATTGAAACTTCCTTAGGCTTCTTTTCTACCTACGCTTCAAAGTACCTCTTTCCTTCATACACTGTCTTATGTGGTCAAAGTTTGTAGCTATTTTGTACAATCGGCCTACTTACAAGGAAATGCATTGTTGCTAAATGCGATTTATCCACTTTCTGCCTACTTTCTCTGTAATTTTGGATTATTTCGTTGCCCCCACATTTTCCTCCACAGTCTTATGCATCGCCTGTGGTCTCTTGTTGACTTAACTAAAGATATTTCCTTGAAAAAGTCTCATAAAAATGCCAACGTAAGTAAGTTAAAAAAAGTCTCCTCTGATGAATAATATTCGTGAGCTACGTGTGTCTCATAACTTCTTCTCTTGAATTGCAAACTCTGCTTCAAGTCTTTGATGATTAGGTGCCTAGCCGCATAAGCTCTGAACCAAACCGTTTGTTATTCTATCGTCCACAGCATGCTAAACACGTAAAACACTCATTCAGTAATTTGATGACTATACTATCTAAACCTATCCATACTAGCTTGTATCTCGTCCTGTGGGGTCCGCCGTTTCCATGATTTGCCAAAATTATTTAGTTTTATAGCTTGATGGCCTTTACATCGCTAGAGTTAGCCATCTGCCTGTGAGATATGCAAACGCTGTTTTGTATACGTATTGTCGTATTTTATATGTTTATGTATCGTAATTCATAGCCCATCTGGCCTGTATCCACTTAAAGCTATACGACCACGTCGAGTGTAATATCCAAACAACTATGTTAATTAACATGTCATATTTTGTTTCTCCCTGTATCGACGTCAAATATTTGTGTTTCTTTGATTTGCTCATAGTCATATACCGTTTTAGTAGTAGTGATTTAAATCTGCTTTTTCCAATTTACAGGCGAAGTAAAATTCGCGCACTCGGACTTCGCAGAGCGATTCCTCACATAGTAACAACACAAAAATGACTCGCACATAGTTTTGTCCTCCAAAACTCTACCATCTAGTGAGCAAGATGTATGAGACAAGCGAAATACCCTCAGACTTCAAGAAGAATATAATAATTCCAATCCCAAAGAAAGCAGGTGTTGACAGATGTGAAAATTACCGAACGATCACCTTAATAAGCCACGGTTGCAAAATACTAACACGAATTCTTTACAGACGAATGGAAAAACTGGTAGAAGTCGACCTCGGGGAAGATCAGTTTGGATTCCGAAGAAATGTTGGAACACGTGAGGCAATATTAACCCTACGACTTATCTTAGAAAATAGTTTAAGGAAAGGCAAACCTACGTTTCTAACATTTGTAGACTCAGAGAAAGCTTTCGACAATGTTGACTGGAATATTCTCTTTCAAATTCTGAAGGTGGCAGGGGTAAAATACAGGAAGCGGAAGGCTATATTCAGTTTGTACAGAAACCAGATGGCAGTTATAAGAGTCGTGGAACATGAAAGGGAAGCAGTAGTTGGGAAGGGAGTGAGAAAGGGTTGTAGCCTCTCCTCGATGTTATTCAATCTGTATATTGAGCAAGCAGTGATGGAAACAAAAGAAAAATTCGGAGTAGGTATTAAAATCCATTGAGAAGAAATAAAAAGTTTGAGGTTCGCCGATGACATTGTAATTCTGTCAGAGATAGCAAGGGACTTGGAAGAGCAGTTGAACGGAATGGACAGTGTCTTGAAAGGAGGATATAAGATGAACATAAACAAAAGCAAAACGAGGATAATGGAATGTAGTCGAATTAATTCGGGAGATGCTGCGGGAATTAGATTAGGAAATGAGAGGCTTAAAGTAGTAAATGAGTTTTGCTATTTGGGGAGCAAAATTACTGATAGATAGAGAGGCTATAAAATGTAGACTGGCAATGGCAAGGAAAGCGTTTCTGAAGAAGAGAAATTTGTTAACATCGAGTATAGATTTAAGTGTCGGGAAATCGTTTCTGAAAATGTTTATATGGAGTGGAGCCATGTATGGAAGTGAAACATGGACGATAACTAGTTTGGACAAGAAGAGAATAGAAGCTTTTGAAATGTGGTGCTACAGAAGAATGCTGAAGATAAGGTGGGTAGATCACGTAACTAATGGGGAGGTATTGAATAGGATTGGGGAGAAGAGAAATCTGCGGTACAACTTGACTAGAAGAAGGGATCGGTTGGTAGGGCATATTCTGAGGCATCAAGGGATCACTAATTTAGTATTGGAGGGGAGCGTGGAGAGTAAAAATCGTAGAGGGAGACCAAGAGATGAATACACTACACAGGTTCAGAAGGATGTAGGTTGCAGTAGGTACTGGGAGATGAAGAAGCTTGCACAGGATAGAGTAGCATGGAGGGCTGCATCAAACCAGTCTCTGGACAGAAGATTACAACAACAACAACATATTTCCGACAGTAGATTGCCGTTAACTATTGGCAATCTGGCAACACTGTAACCAAAAACACGGTAACTACCTCTATCAGGATAACACAGTAGTGTTGTGCAGTTCCTGCAATGGGTAGCGTTTTGTGTTAGCATGCAAGAGATAGAGGGTTTGATTCTGGGTTGTGGCGCATTTGTTTTTATTTGCCAATTTCATTTCGCCATGTAATACCTTACTACACACCGTTTCTTAAGCCATACGTACCTGTCATTTAGATAATAAAGTGTTTTAAACGGTAAACATGAAAACGTGGTTAGACAAGTCAGAAACAAATGACCTGTCACAGGACAGAATAGCTACGAAACAATACCATTTTCGTGATACTAAAAATGACTAGACAATTAAATAATTCCACCATCTAATAGTAATTAATACTGTATGGAGTACGTCCACTCATATGTAACACATTATCAACGAGCGACAATAATAATTTCCACATTGTTGACCGCATGACGTTTACAGAACAGTACGTTATGCTCAGAGCAGATGCTCAAAAGGCCCCAGCACGCCCGAACATTGCGCGACCGGCTGGATCATACGGCTCTAAACTCCACGCAACATGGCTGCATCCATCGATACAAGAGCAACTTGAACACGTGTTACTAGTTCTTCGACATGTGTCGACGGAGTAGACTACACCTGCTCTTTCAAGTGTCACCACAGGAAGAGATCCACGTGATTTACCTCATGTGAGTGTAGAGGCCACACAACTGGACGTTCCCATCGGAACCATTTCCCTAGAAACGTTCTGTCTAAAAACATTAATTCCAAAGTATGGAGCTGCACCATCATATCGGAACCATAACCTCTGCGAAACGAGAAGTGAAGCATTTTCTAGTGCGTCAAACAAATAGTTTGAGAGGAATGCATGATGCCTTCGTGCAGTCAAGCGGTCAAGCAAGAAATAGGAACGCTACTCCTATCTCCCGGTATTCTAGCACAGACTTTAATGCCAAGCGAACTTGGTATCCATGGTCGCCGATGACATGAGGGTTAAGTCACAGCGATAGTGGGCGTTGTGCGTATTGAGGACACCCTCTCGAGTGAATCCTGTCTCATCCGACCATTTTCCAGTGTTTATGAAGCCGTCGTTGGTTTCCTACTGTTGTTGGAGCCATTCACATAAATCCTCAGACGGCATTCTGCAGGATGCAGGTGTTGCGTTGAAGAAGAGTGATAGGGGTGCAGCGCGTGCTCGCGCAGGACTTAAAATGACCGTGCTTTGCGAGAAACGCAGCTGCCTTGCTACGCTGTCAGTACTTCGCTGGGGTTCTTGGTGTATGACCTCCAGAATAGCTTCCTCAATAGCTGGAGTACGACGAGTCCGTGGACGACCTCTGTCACATGATGATGGGAAGAGAGAATCTGTCTCCCTAAGGCGAAGCTCAAGACGACGAAACACATTTTTATCTGTATGATGTCGACCAGGATATCTAAGAGCATATGCAGGAGCATCAACACCAGCCCGTCAGTCCGTGTATGCCAAACGTTTGTCACACTGTTTTAGAGTAACAGAAGTAGAAAATACGATGTATGCACAAACGTACAAGTAGTCTATCACGGGCGCGTTACTCCGCTAGTAACTAGTCCCCGCCGGCCGTTGTGACGAGCGCTTCTAGGTTCTTCAGTCCGGAACCACGCTGCTGATAAGGTCGCAGTTTCGAATCCTACCTCGGTCGTGGATGTGTGTGATGTCCTTAGGTTAGTTAGGTTTAAGTAGTTCTAAGTCTAGGGAACTGATGACCTCAGACGGTAAGTCCCATAGTGCACAGAGCCATTTGAACCAACTAGTCCCCGTCTGATGTACAGTGCATTCAGTGTAAACACTTCCTTAGTCACTGCAGGCTATTCCACCTAACGCGCATCACCTCTCATAACCTTTCGTTCTTCGTGATTAATAACTACACTCGTAATTGCGAAATTTTAGTTCTAGAATTACGCTGTTTCCCTGACAGCAATGGACTTGATTCTTTAAAAATTTCCATCGATAGTAATAACAGTTGTAATGCATGGAGATAATAAACAGCATACTCTTACCGGATTCACAATTTAAAGGCGTAATTAGTGGTTCCATAGTGATAACACACACAAATGTGCATCCGAGTCCGGAAATTAGTTGCAAAGTAGTTTGCTAGCCCTATTGGTGACGTAATGGCCTAATGAAATTAGTTGGACGTTAATGTGACAAGTATAATAGTTGGTTCTAATTGATGGGACCACTGGGGGAGAGTACACATAAAACAGGTTTAGAATCTAGTACGCACAGTGGTGCGAAACAATTCGGGTTCACGGAGTGCAAAAGGCTTCTTTAAAAACTGGCCAATGAAAAGTATTGTATTTCTATTTCTGTGTTCGCGTTATGTAAGTACAAGTGTTTTGCAGAAGACCCACTTAATTGCTGAATGACGATTAAGAACCCACATGTGTACCACGCAGACTACATTTAGCAAGTAAAAACTAATAGCCCTCGACCCAAAATCAAACCCTCGACCTCCTGTATGCTACCCCAAAACGCTATTCACAGCTCCAGCTGCACAACACTACTTCAGTATGCCGACAGAGGTAGTTACCGTGCATGTGATTATACTGTTGACCGACTGCAAATCGTTATCGTCCATTTACTGTGGGACATATATTCAGGACGAAATTATGTGACAGACATTTTTGCATTCGTGGTACGTGAGGAATCGCGCTGTGAACTACGAGTGTGCAAATTTTTCTTCACTCTGTGTTTACATTTTCCCGTAGTATGGTCTGTATTCCAGTTCTGTTCTCCGCTAATTTAAAACGGGTCTGAGATGTGGAACTAGAGACTACTTCTCGGTGTTGTTGTTGTTGTGGTCTTCAGTCCTGAGACTGGTTTGATGCAGCTCTCCATGCTACTCTATCCTGTGCAAGCTTCTTCATCTCCCAGTACCTACTAACACCTACATCTTTCTGAATCTGCTTAGTGTATTCATCTCTTGGTCTCCCTCTACGATTTTTACCCTCCACGGTGCCCTCCAATGCTAAATTTGCGATCCCTTGATGCCTCAAAACATGTCCTACCAAACGATCCCTTCTTCTAGTCAAGTTGTACCACAAACTTCTCTTCTCCCCAATCCTATTCAATACCTCCCCATTAGTTACGTGATCTACCCACCTTATCTTCAGCATTCTTCTGTAGCACCACATTTCAAAAGCTTCTATTCTCTTCTTGTCCAAACTAGTTATCGTCCATGTTTCACTTCCATACATGGCTACACTCCATACAAATACTTTCAGAAACGACTTCCTGACACTTAAATCTATACTCGATGTTAACAAATTTCTCTTCTTCAGAAACGCTTTCCTTGCCATTGCCAGTCTACATTTTATATCCTCTCTACTTCGACCATCATCAGTTATTTTACTCCCTAAATAGCAAAACTCCTTTACTACTTTAAGTGTCTCATTTCCTAATGTAATTCCCTCAGCATCACCCGACTTAATTTGACTACATTCCATTATCCTCGTTTTGCTTTTGTTGATGTTCATCTTATATCCTCCTTTCAAGACACTGTCCATTCCGTTCAACTGCTCTTCCAAGTCCTTTGCTGTCTCTGACAGAATTACAACGTCATCGGCGAACCTCAAAGTTTTTACTTCTTGTCCATGAATTTTAATACCTACTCCGAATTTTTCTTTTGTTTCCTTTACTGCTTGCTCAATATACAGATTGAATAACATCGGGGAGAGGCTACAACCCTGTCTCACTCCTTTCCCAACCACTGCTTCCCTTTCATGCCCCTCGACTCTTATAACTGTCACCTGGTTTCTGTACAAATTCTAAATAGCCTTTCGCTCCCTGTATTTTACCCCTGCCACCTTCAGAATTTGAAAGAGAGTATTCCAGTTAACATTGTCAAAAGCGTTCTCTAAGTCTACAAATGCTAGAAACGTAGGTTTGCCTTTTCTTAATCTTTCTTCTATGATAAGTCGTAAGGTCAGTATTGCCTCACGTGTTCCAACATTTCTACGGAATCCAAACTGATCTTCCCCGAGGTCCGCTTCTACCAGTTTTTCCATTCGTCTGTAAAGAATTCGCGTTAGTATTTTGCAGCTGTGACTTATTAGACTGATAGCTCGGTAATTTTCACATCTGTGAACACCTGCTATCTTTGGGATTGGAATTATTATATTCTTCTTGAAGTCTGAGGGTATTTCGCCTGTCTCATACATCGTGCTCACCAGATGGTATTGTCATGACCGGCACTACCGAGGCCATCAGTAGTTCTAATGGAATGTTGTCTACTCCCTGGGCCTGGTTTCGACTCAGGTCTTTCAGTGCTCTGTCAAACTCTTCACGCAGTATCTTATCTCCCATTTCGTCTTCATCTACATCCTCTTCCATTTCCATAATATTGTCCTCAAGTACATCGCCCTTGTATAAACCCTCTATATACTCCTTCCACCTTTCTGCCTTCCCTTCATTGCTTAGAACTGGGTTGCCATCTGAGCTCTTGTTATTCATACAAGTGGTTCTCTTCCCTCCAAAGGTCTCTTTAATTTTCCTGTAGGCAGTTTCTATCTTACCCTTAGTGAGACAAGCCTCTACATCCTTACATTTGTCCTCCAGCCATGCCTGCTTAGCCATTTTGCACTTCCTACTTCTCGGTAGCGTATGGGATCTCCTTTCATCCTGATGCACGCAGTGGAATTAGATACCGAAAGCATTGTGTGAAGATACGATCCAGTCAACTCAATCTCCATCCAAAACTTACTGATACTGGCGAGATCTGGTTTCGCGTGAAAAATATTTCACGTGATTGCGTCCCAAATTTGATCAGTATGATTGAATTCACATTGATATCCATGGAATTTTTCTCAAATAAAGTGGGAGTCATATGTGTTGATGAAATTTTACATCACCATTGGACTGCAGTAGGCGAACTAATAAGGTACAACGCTCCAAAATTTGCTCCGTCTACCGATCGTTGGTGAGAGAGAAGTTAAAAGAGTATCACACTTTTCATTTGCTTCAATTTTCCTCTGTCGCCTCTGCCTCACTAACGCCACCACCATTAGTACCAAAGTACCCCTTACCTGAACGGTACCCTGTAGACAAGAGTGAAGCATTGCCTCATGTTTATTTCGGATTAATCGTACCTCACAGGAAAGTGTACCTCTGTCGTAAATGTGACCTACCAAGTTTACTCACAGGTTGTAATGGTGCAACTGTCTCGTAGTACACTTGCTTGCAATCAACCCCAATCTTGTGTTGAGTGGTACTCAAGATAGGTAAATAAATTAGTGAAATCAATGTGAAGTGAAGCAAAAATTAGAAAATAAATGAAACACTTAGGAGAGATGCACATTGGCAAACAGCGGGCAGAGCAGCAGTAGCAATGACTGTGAAGTCAGCACGTTCAGGAGAAGCCATCGCCCTCCCCACATAAGCGGAAGCTGTCGATTCAGCCATCAGGTCATCGCCTGACCTGCTCACGTCAAGAAGATTCTTCGAGAAGCTTTTCAACGTGACAGAAGAGGCCATCGCCCTCCCCACATTAGCGGAAGCTGTCGATTCAGCCGTCAGGGCATCGCCCGACCGGCTCACGTGTTTCTCAATTGTTACATGTGATCAAAAGCCCTCGCCTACATTCCAAGAGCCAACGACCGACGTTAAGAAGATTCTTCGAGAAGGTTTTCAACGTGGCAGGAGAGGCAATGACCGTGAAGTCGCTCACCTCCAGTGAACTGAAGTAAATAAATACGCGAGACGCAGTGGGACCGACAGTAGTAGTTTCCAGTTCAGTTCCAGTACAGTTTAGTCGGTGCTGAAGACCGTCATGCAGGAAGAGACTACATTGTACACAGAAGCACCAAGTCCGCCGCTATAATGGAATAGCAAGTAGCAGCCTCGGCGCCAGAAGACAGAAGTTAGAAGGTATTTGAAGTCTGATTTTTACGGACCCTGGTGACTCGTGTGGACGGGAAGGAGACGACGTCACATCAGCAGTCACCTGTGAGCTGGTGATGAAGATCTGACAGCCGAAGACTGGCAAGCTGGAGTCCGTTGTTCGAGTCCGGGACACTGGCCTTCCCCCGCCGCGCCGCACCGCTGCCCGACGCACAACATTGACACACGCGGCCGCTTAGAAAAGAGAAACACTGAGACGCCACATCCAAGGTATCACCATCCAATTAACGACTTCGTTCTCAATAATTAAACGGGCCACCTAACGATGTGCGTCTCCCGTCAACTGGGCGAGACGGCGACACGAGATACACACCGCCAGGCATAATCAGACGTCGCCGCTCACGCACCAAAAGGCTTCGCAAACGACACAGCTGCCGCTCTCCCAGTCAGAACAATCCAGTAAGGAAACCATTGTACAAATCTTTCAATAAAAGCTATCTTATGTAAAAATGCCTTTTCATTCTACCTCATACCCGAGCCAAGGAAGAATCCACCCTGCCCACATGTTGTTAAGAGAGAAAAAAAATAATTTATTTAGTGTTTCTCACCCTGACATAATGCTTTAGAATCAAATGCCCTTTGAAGTAGTGCTCATCCTGACAATTGACTAGCATCAAAAGAGGTTACCGAGTTACAAATTATCTAATGTTCGAATTTGGTGCAACGTGTCTGATTAATAAGAAGTGCTACCTTAACTGGTATTTGTTTGAAGCAGACGATTGCACTTGTAACCTACAACAGGACGTCACATTACGATATAGTATTCTAATTTTATTTTCAATGTTTTTTGTCAAGAATACAAATATTTTCGTTGTTCTTTCTCATCTAGGAAATCTCGAATTCCTTAAAAAAATCGAACTGCCACGTATAAAACAGCTTTAACCATCTACTGACTCTGCAACTGAGTTAATGTGTTACAGATTTGTCGTTAAGCATGTAAAGTTTAGAAAAGGTTTGAAATTGCGCTTTAAGTTGCTAGAAACCGCTGAGTGCTCTCATTATAAAACACTCAATGAACATAGTCTCAGTAATTTGCGCTCCATAAATATACCACAATTAAATCATATGAACACGCATACCTTCTTCCCCATGTGGTGTAAAATCATTTTATGATGAAGAATCTGAAATTACAGTTTGTTGCTCACCTTGAGAATCATAAGCCAAAACCTCATTTGTGGTGTTTACAATATGCTATTCTGTTTCTAGATATTTGGCCATTAGAGACGTGTATGTTGCAATAATGATTTATACAGTTAGAACCCACCGCTAACATCGTATTTCATGGAATGATGCATTGGCTGTGCGGTGCATGTGTACACGTTCAGACATGTTTCAACTTCATCTGATTCCTTTCCACTACTAAAGAACTTCAACCCCATCACGTAGTGATATTAACGTGGGTTTTTCTGAGCAAACACAGTCTAAAACTAAACGTGATACCATGCAAGATTACTATAATGGTTGCAGCTGTGGGGTCAGAACATACGGATTAGCAGTTGCAAGTGAATCTAAATTTTCCTCGTGAAAAAAATACTCATAAAAAACAATGATGTGTCTTCGTTAATAATTGTGTGACAAGACGTCATAGAAATTCAGCAGACTAGGCAATAATACAAAATAGCACCTAATGAATGTCTAGGGCTCCAGGACCAAAGTCTGAAAGAGAGTGGGCTCTATATAGCTGGGACAAAATCCCACAAAAGTAAGTGTATATGTCGGTCGTGTGGTGAAAACATAATATGTGGATGTGAGGGGCATGCAGTTCTACGTTGACAGTACATTGTTGGAAATGAAGTCCAATGCTTCTTGACAGAGTGTAGGGGAACGATGCGGGAGACCCGCACCACCACACTAGGCAAGGTGCTGATGGAGGTGGATTGCCGTTGCCTTCCTCCGACCGTAATTGGAATGAATGTTGATAAAGACGACACAACAGCACCCAGTCATCTCGGGGCACGTGAAAGTCCCTGACCCCACCGGGAATCGAACCTGGGACCCCGTGCCAGGGAAGTGAGAACGTTACAGCGAGACCATGAGCTGCGGAAAGTACAACGTCAATCAATGAAAATACTTTAAGAAAATTATTCAAGGAAGAATACAGAATTACCTACAGCTGTAAGGTGAACCAAGGCCATGTAATTGTTGCCGCCGAACAAATGCTTCGCTTTAAGTAAGACTGTACCATTTCAGACATTCACTACTGTAAAGATTTTGCCACTGCCGTAGAGTTTCTTTGCACAATACCTCTAGTGCGCAAAGCTACTCCTAATTCTATGGTAATTATTTATCCAAGTCATTATTTCCATGAAAGGGGTACATATCCTATCCTCCTAACAACATAATGTTATGTAATGCCAAAGAGGAACATTACAGTATCAAAGCATTTCTGTATCAAAATGATAAATGTGTCAGAAAGTACAGCTAAAATTTCAGTCTTGCACTGAAAAAGTCGTTGTGGCCGGTGAATCAAAGTAATTACGTAAAACGTGCAATGCAACAATATTTATTACATTTCTTCGAAATAAGATTCAATAAATGGAGAAATCACTGAGGCTGGCAGACTACAGTTAACTTTTGTACTGTTATTCAGAAGTATTGTTGACTTTTGTGTGTTCAGTAATATATGATCGATATCTTGCCTATCATATATTGGGGCTGCCTTAACAAAATGCATTTACTCATGATATCATTTATATTTAAACATTATGTTTCTGGTAACGAAACTTTACTATTAGAAAAGAGTGGTTGATGAAACTCAGTGACATAGAACGTTAATGTGAGGTAATTACCGCGTACAGTGATACAATACGTCAGTCAGTTTTCATTTTAAATAAATCTAAAGTTTTAAAAGTAATGGTACAATTGGTTTGCGTATAATACTGCTTCCAGGAGACAGCAAAGATTGGATGGGTGAAAAATACAGTGAAAAGCTTGGCAAATGAAGAGAATTAATAATGGTGAAACTGAATCCAGATACTGTATACTTTGCAAATGTTCTGGGCAGTGGTATAAATTTCGTAAATGGACAGTTCCTCTCTCCTCCCGAAGCACTTCGCTGAGAGAAACCTCTTTGTGAAATGAAATTTTCATAGTTTAATTTCAAATAACTTCGAAATTTTAATCAAGGAAATGACTGCCTCGTGTGGTAAAAATGTGTGACGTTGATATAATCTTCCAGATACAAGCTTTATGCAAACTGCTCTTACAGAGCAAACGGTAGATAAGAGCAAGTTGACTGGTTTCTAAATACGATGTATCAAGATTCTTTCTATGTAGCAGGAAATGGGCTATTTTCTGCTGTTAGAATTACTGAAATTTGTATAAACCTACAGCTAAGTCTGTAAAAGACAGTAATCAACATCAAAACTGGTGCTACATCCCACAAATGTAAGATACTTAAGCTATTTTTATTAGCTGTTCGCGTGTTGTTGTTTACTATAATGATTACAAATGTTCCTGGATGAAACAGTTCTTCTTGATGAAAAAAAATACCTGTATTTAAATTTACGTTTGTGACGACTCTAGTAGTAATTTTCTCAGAATATGAATGTGTTTTCGAATTGTCCTAAGTAAGAGGCTACACTGTAAGTTGCTATAGTGTTGTTTCTGTATTGTTGTATGACTGTCATGCAGAGTACATTCTTCACCAGTCGTGTATCAAAATTTACTTTTCATATCATTATAGTTAAAGACGCTTGAAGTTTACCGTTTTTTACATTATAGTATTTCTGAAGTTTATTGCACTCTTTCTCCACTAATTTTTCTGTTGAATAAGCACTCGATCAAAGGACACATATTGTACCTTAATAGTACGTCTCTCCCTGACAGTGTTTAACTGGGGTGTTCTATTTTCTTCTAGCAGATTAAAAAATCGTTCCCAAACTATCTTACGTAAAATTCTGTCGAGGAGCTCCTGGAACAGCTGAAAAATTAAGCTGATTCCAGTGTTATATTGTTGATTTTCTTTACTTAAACATACAACTTGTCGCCTGAATATGTTTCTTATATTTCTTTTTATCTGTTTGTACAATCGTGTTATAATTTCATGTATTGACTCGTTCCATGACCATGGAGACTTCTCTTTACTTTGGTCGCACGGAACAATAAATAAATAAATAAATCAGATGACCTTCCTATTCGGCTTTTTATAAAATTCTACGATACCACATTTCGAATGTCTACAGTTTTTTTCGACATGTGTAGAATAATTACTCGTATCTTATTTACCGTTCTGACTGTATCTTTTAACACGGAACATTAGACATGAAAATGTATTATTAACAGTAAATCTTTGATTGATTGCTCTTAAAGAGAGAAACTCTTCTCGTTTTCATGCCTGATGCCTTGCACCTATTTTTATTTGCTTAGTTTAGAAAATAACAGAATTTCTGACGCTATAATGTGGATCTGAAACATAAACTTGGCACTGAAAATGTATACTTTTATTTCTTATACTTGAAATTTTAGTCAACCAGCATTTTAAGCATTGGAAAACTAAATTTATCTTACCTGATCTTTCGACCTTCTGTTAGAGAGATATATTCGTAAGTTTTTGATATGTCAGTCTCATGTTACTGTGTACAAATTGTAGATTTATTACCTGTGAATACTTAGGCTAGTGGGTGACCAACGTTATGTGTCGAAAAGAAAATGAACGCAGAAGCTGTCCATCAAAAACCAAACTTGACTCTTTATAAACATTGCTAAGCTCACTGACTACGGTAGTTTTGATGCATCCTTGATCTAGGCGTCACGCCTTTCACTAGACCTTCCTGAGCCCCTGGTTCGATACTTGCCACAACTCCGGCGTAAGAAGTCACCCCTGTCTTGCCAACGCCTCGTCAGAGATATTGTAGGAGCAGACAGAGGGTCATGGCGCTCACTTGCCCTTGGGATGGAAAACTGCCCCCAACAAGCGGAAACCAATGCAATGGAAACCACTGTATTAAAGACTGCCACCCTGCAGTAAAATAATCCATGAGGGACAGAGCAAGGAGGATATAAAAAGCGGACTAGCGATGGCAACAGGTGCATTCATGGGAAGAAAAGGGTAAATGAAACATCGGCCTAAATTTGACGAACAAATTTCTGAGAATGTGTTTTAAGCACAGCATTGTGTAGTAGTGAAACACGGTCTATAGGAAACCGAGACAAAAGGGGATCGAAGCATATGGGGTGTGGTGCTACAGTCAAATGTTGAAATTTGACGGACTGTTAACGTGAGAAATGAGGAGGTTCACAACAGAATCGTCGAGGAAAGAAATATATGCAAAACACGGACAAGAAGAAGGGTCGCCGGCCGAAGTGGCCGTGCGGTTCTAGGCGCTGCAGTCTGGAACCGCGAGACCGCTACGGTCGCAGGTTCGAATCCTGCCTCGGACATTGATGTTTGTGATGTCCTTAGGTTAGTTAGGTTCAACTAGTTCTAAGTTCTGGGGGACTAATGACCTCAGAAGTTGAGTCCCATAGTGCTCAGAGCCATTTGAACCATTTGAAGAACGGTCGGGATGATAAAACATCTGTTGAGACATACGGGAATAAATTGAATGACACTAGAAGGTGCCGCAGAGGGTAAAAACCCTAGGCGAAAACGGAGATTAGAGTCCAGCAAATTATTGAGGACGTAGGTTGCGAGTGGTACTCTGAGGTGAAAATGTTGGCCCAGGGGAACAGTTCGGTGCGGGCTGCATGAAATGAGTCAAAAAATAAATAAATAAATAAATAAAATAAAATAAAATAAAAGATGCACAATTGCACTCAGGCTGGTTTGTGTTTCATTTGAGAAGATGCATTCATGACGAAATACTTCATTCTGAAATCACCTGTAGTATTGGTCACGTACATGTTGCGCAACACAATTTCAGTAACAATCGATATACGGGTAACTTTGGATAATAATGTCTTTCGGGCTTGATTCGAACCAGCGATCTACGGACATCGTCTTACAAAATACGACGGTTCACCGTTCTGATAATTGAGATACCGAATAATGGAGGTGTAGTGAGGTAAAACGAGAATTTTCAATAGGAGTTTAATTTCGTTGAATGACGCCTTGCTTCGTTGTTACAGTGGAAGAGCATAACTCGGAAGTAAATTAATGTTAACTTCACAGTGCACCATATTTTAATTAAGTTAGGGGAAACGTGGTGGTAATTTGCCGGTTCAGTGCAACCACGTTTTATGCAGGTTCTCAGTCTCAGGAATGCTCAAAAACAACTTGTCAGGAGTTTTTGTATATGTTTTTGTACAGTATAGTACTACACAATTTGCAACCCGTAAATTCCAAAACGAGACATCACTGTGAATTAGTATTATTACAGTAGGAGCAGCGAGCTAGCCAGTGACGTCACAGACATCACACAACTCGTATGTAGTGTTTTAGCTGGCTTTCAGATTATTTGAATTTCATTTCCGTTATCATAAACGATTACTGAAATTCATGAGGAAAAGAGCGTTTTAGGAGCAGAAAATTACGTAATTAACCATTTAATACAGTTTACAGAAAACTGTCAAATACCCTACTGCATGGCCGGCCGAAGTGGGCGTGCGGTTCTAGGCGCTGCAGTCTGGAACCGCGAGACCGCTAAGGTCGCAGGTTCGAATCCTGCCTCGGGCATTGATGTTTGTGATGTCCTTAGGTTAGTTAGGTTCAACTAGTTCTAAGTTCTAGGGGACTAATGACCTCAGCAGTTGAGTCCCATAGTCTCAGAGCCATTTTGAACCTACTGCATGAAGTCGAATCAGACCAATGTAAGAAACATCCTTCATGAGGAAATAGTTACATGTAATTCACTAACATTGAGCAGAATTTGCTCAGAATTTTCGCAGAATTTTCAGATGCATCCTACATTTACATCTTCCTTGCTGGCTACAGGTGAAGCAACGATCTGGCGTGATGGAGTCTTCGACATCCACGTTTACGTGTTTGCAGTGAGTTTAATCGACGTGCGACAATAATTCTCGCCCATCAAGAGCGGTAATACCCGATTACGTGGAGAGATATCAGTGACTGTTTAACTGGACCATATTTTCTACCAAGGCCATTAAACGGCAGGTATTATTACAAATTCCGAGCATTGTCAGAACTTCCGGATGACGCGCCACTCGCGACCAATGTTGTTCCAACATAACGGGGACCCCTGTGCGTCGATTCTTGAATCGACATTTTCCAGGAAAGTGGATTTGCTTAGGTGGTCCAGTACCATGGCCTGCTGGATCACTTGATTGGACCCCTCTGGACTTTTATGTGTGGGGAGAGATGTACAGTCTTGCCAGCAAAGCATCTGGTTACCCTGGGAGTAGCAGGAGTTGCAGGAGACACACCTGCCGTCTTTTACCGTGTTAGGCAGAACATGACTCGCCAGTGAAACCTTTGTTTATGTGTCACTATGGAACTTCTACTTCAATTAAGGTAATTATATTGTATTAATGTTCTTGGATCTTGGTAATAAATAATTAAAAATTGTTGCTCTTTGTATACTGTAAATAAGATTAGATGTAAAATCGTCCCTCTCAAGAAAACACATTAGAAAGCTTGTTTTCAAAGCCCCATTGACACTCCTAGAATTTGTTGATGTAATTAATTTTAGTCGACTCCCTTTGTCGATTTAAAAAGTCCTCCAGAGGAAAATATGACATTAGAGAAAAATATTTATTTTGGTATCCCATCCAGCCTCCCAGAATTTGTCAGTTGAAATCATTTTCACCCCTTAGTAAATTACAACAGTACACACATGTAAGCAGATGAAAATACTCGAGCAGTCAGGGAGGCATGGATGTAGCTTCACTATCAATGCATGATCAGAAGTTTTCAGTGATAGACACTGTATAAAACAGATTTAACATGTAAATAGTCTTCACGGGTGTGCCGCCGGATGACGTTCAACCACCTGATGATGTCGGACAGTTGCTCCGAAGAAATATTGTGGGATTTGCACAACGTCATCCGGCGGCACACCCGTGAAGACTATTTACAACATATCCGCAGGGAAAGCCTGAAGAGTCACATCAGATATAACATGATCCGTGTATCAGCCGATTTCTGCAAGAAGAGTTACCAGTGCTGTTGGAGAACGTTAACCTTGCAGATAGGCAACGGCTGTCGCTTATGCACGACGGAGCAACACTCCATTTTACTTTAATCGTGTGACGGTACCTCACCGCAACAGTTCATTTGCAACGAATTTGTTTACGACGTTCGGTGCACGGCCTCGTTCACCGGTCCTGAATCTATGGGATATTTTGCTATAGGTATATTTAAAGGCATCGGGGAATGCCTAAGCTCTCGAAATGTGCAGGCGTTACATGAGCGTATGACTAATGTATGTGACGAAATCTTAAAGGAGACAATGAATTTTGAAGACTGCGTGATTCACTGCAAAGACTGGCTCAAGGATGCACCATGGTGAGTTAACTTCCTGCAACACTGTCTGTGGGATCTACTTTCACGTAACATACACATGGGAATAAGAGGACAGGTTATCCCGTATCTTAAAAGGCGTTATGATTTTTCTCGTTCAAGTCCACCTAGGAGGGCTCCAGGTCCACTCAGCCTGCTACCTAATTAGTACGTTTATAAAGCATTCGTTTTTTTATAGTTACCTGTAGTTTTTGTGTATGAGGTTTTCTGTTATACCATTGTATTTGCTTAAAGCCAATGTAAAATTTTCCCATGATCGAAAAGTGCTCGAATCGTCGTACGTTAGTGAGTTATGGTGTAACAACTGATTTTCACCAAAGTGAATAAACTGGGAGAGCTAATGGTAGATCTAGAGAGGCACTTGTTTGGATTTGCACATGTAGCAGAAACAAATTAAAGTGCCTATGAAGAATGTTGGCGAGGTTACAGAGGAAGAGAGTGAGGTTGGCAATAAGGCCATTCGGAAGGGAACATAGTCCGATAGTTTCATTTGGAGCGTTGGTAATAAGTTTAGCTAGTTGTCAGAGTAATGTGGTGGGGTGCCTCCAGTAGTTGTTGGAGCAGGTGATACGCCGCGAACACCCGAAGTTTTATTAAGATAAAGATACAAAAATTAAGCAAAAGAGGATTCTGCTGCTGGATAGGAGTCAGCTGTCTTGGGCCATAGTTGTAGGGGACATTACGTAAATAGTAATAAGTCAACAGTCTTTTTAAACCAGGTGCTAGGCTCAATAAGGCATTCGACGACTTACGGGATTTATTTGGGATTTTACTTGAGAGGAACCGGTAGTGGCAATGGTAGGGGCAGGAAATCGTCTCCGTCAGGAGTGGCCTTTAGTAGAGGCAATAACGGACTGGACTGGTACTCAGATTCGGATAGCTGTTCCAACGCTACGATCAAACCCATCTCGCTATGCTATGAGGCAAGTTAATATGTGACTTGAAGTTGCTTGCACAACGGACTGTCTGGCTAACTTACATGCTAATTAACTTGCAAACGCCGGCTGGAGTGCCCGAGCGGTTCTAGGCACTTCAGTCTGGAACCGCGCGACCGCTACGGTCGCAGGTTCGAATCCTGCCTCGGGCATGGATGTGTGTGATGTCCTTAGGTTAGTTAGGTTTAAGTAGTTCTAGGGGACTGATGACCTCAGAAGTTAAGTCCCATAGTGCTCAGAGCCATTTGAGCCATTTTGAAGTAAATCATACCAGATTTCTGTTCATTGCTGAAGAGAGCAAAGGTGATTTATGCCAAAGTGATGATATATCTAAACACTGTAAGGATCAAATATTTGAAGGTTGTGCAGGAGAGTCTAAAATTTCAAGAATGTAACCTTTCATTATAGGCCTCTACAGCTCATTTATTTCAGACTACACTATTTTTCTCTCCATGCTTGGTGTTGTAAACGCGTCCTAAATAGAACGCAGCAGAACTACTCAGCCTTACTTTCGTCAGAATCGTAGACTAACCAGGAGGCAATTTTCTCATCGGGTAATCAGGATCTTGTACTTGGTTCAAATGGCTCTGAGCACTATGGGACTTAACATCTATGGTCATCCGTCCCCTAGAACTTAGAACTACTTAAACCTAACTAATCTAAGGACATCACACACATCCATGCCCGAGGCAGGATTCGAACCTGCGACCGTAGCGGTCGTGTGGTTCCAGACTGTAGCGCCTTTAACCGCTCGGCCACTCCGGCCGGCAGGAAATGCTGTCATCACACACATAACGCGACAGATTTCATCAACAGACTGAAGGTTCGGCCTCTTAACAGATTGAACCGTTTGGCTATCTTTGATGTAGTATCACTTTTTACAAAGGTCTGTCTTCCAAATGTCTTGGCACTAATTGAAGTGATTTGTTTTGCTACGCTCTTTCTTCAACCTATTTATTGTTCAGTTAAGAACATTTTAAGCCGATTGAAGGCGTCGCCATATGTAGTCCCTTGTCTTCCTGACCCTCTGTCTTAGCCTATTTCTTTATGGAGGACGTTCAGGAAAAGGCGATGGAACCAGCTGTCCTTAAACCAAATCTGTTTTGCAGGTACGTAGACAATACTTTCATAGTGTGGCCTCACGGTGAAGGTAAATTAATGGAAATTTTACGTCACATGAACTTCAGTTGTGAGAATACAAAATTTTTCGCTGGTCATCGGGTCTTAGTTGGAAGCGGGACTCCCAATGAAGGCAGACTCCAGGCCGAACGCGTCTGGAGACACCCCAGACAAAGCCGCCATATGGCGCCACAACAAGGAGTGAAGGGCCTGGGGTGACATTTCTTTTCACAGCAGGACTCCTTTCGTTATCATTCGCGGCATCCTTTCAGCACATATGTACGGCGACGATATTTTGCACCCCGTTTTGTTGCCCTTCATAGAAAGCCGTCCTGTGCTTATATTTCAGGAAGATATTGCCCACCCTATCACTTCTAGAGTTTCTACTGCTTGTCTTCGCGGCCGGCAAAGCCTTCCTCGGCCAATAAGGTCGCCGGATCTCTCCCCAACTGAGAATATTTGCAACGTTATGGGCAGGACTCACCAACCAGATGGGATTTTAACATTCTAACTCTCCAAATGGACAGAATTCAACATGAAATGTCTCGGAAGACATTCAACATCTCAATCAGTGCCAAGCCGAATAACTGCATGCATAAGGGCCGGAAGTGGACTAACGCACTACTGACTTACTCAAACTATGAAGCTCTTTCTCTTGAGAACATCATCCAATTTTTCTGAAAGTGTAATCATTTATTTGTCTACATATCTACGTCACATCTACAGATTTCAATGCGAGTCTGATAGTGCCTTCGTGGTGCGTCTCTTCTTGTCGTTGAGTGTATTGTGGTTAGATGGAAAAATGATGGCTGTGTGGGCCATTCAGTTTGTCTTTAGCTCACTCATACCGATTTGCATTCACGATCATCGAATTGTCATCACCCACAGAAAACTATGATTTCGATTTAAACACTTGCTCTGAGAGCTCTCACAGTATCAGATCCAGACAATTTGGGTAAAGAGCTCGCCCAACTAAACAGTGTTCTATACATTAGATAAGCAGAGGACTAGCAGTTAAGAACAAACCTTAGGAAATGGATAAAGAGCAGCTTATACTGACAAAATCTCTGGCTTTTCTTCCCTTTATTCGCAGTATTTGTTCAAGATACGTAGAATCTTCCGGAAATTTCAGGTGGATGTAGTTTTCTGTCCATCACTTAAGGCTGCACATTTCTGAGGTCAGTGATGAAGGTTTTGGTGTTGTGCAAGGCGGCAGTTTACAAAGTGACAGTGTGGTACTGGTTAAAAAGGCCAGAGTACGCGCTTCATGAATTAACGTTTCGTCGAACGTCAGCGCTATGCTCCCCTCGTCCAAACAAACGTGACTGCTTCGCTGAACACTGTATCTCCACCAGATATTCAGTCGAGTGTGGCAGTGCAATAATTTTGGCATCGTCAACATCGATTTGGGACTTAACTATTAAAGAATCGGTGTATAATTTGAACGTATCTCAAGAGAGTTATAGGACAACTGCTTTTCGTAACACATGTAAATGACCGAGTTCGTGCACGAGGCTCTTCCAGATATGTCTGCTGTTGCGTGCTTCTTAATCTATGTTGCGTACATACAAATATAATACATATATGAATTACTGCATCATGTTTGTTGGACAAATGCAGAAATAAGGGAATTGAAGTGAGACGCAGTACCTGGGAAATTCATCGCCGATCAACAACTCCTGGAATCTTACACAATACGGCAGAGTGGAGTTCCTGGAAATATCTGCGCCACCGGCACGCGATCTGCCAATCAGAAACTGTAGACATCGGGTCTCTTGTCTTGACTGCCCAGTTTCCGTGAGGAAAATTCTGCCTCTGGGCGGTCGATAAGGCTTCACCACCGAGGCCACCAACACATCACAAGTAATGTTTCGATACCATCTGCTACGACAATATCACTTGATGAGATGTGATAGAATATGTGGAAAAAATAAACAAAGTAGACGTGAAGCCACACGATCAGTAATCATTACCCTGCAAATAAGGTATTACCAGTAGGCCCATATTCGTTCAGTGAGTGCGTACGATAGTAAATATTAATTGCAGCTTAAGACCACACAAAGGTTATATTTATGGCACTTATGAAACGTCCCCTTTGAAAAATTATACATGACTGTCCTTAAACTGACACACAATATTTTTCAGCGCAACGCAATCTGACTTTCAAAAATCCCTAAAAAAAATGGCCCTGACTAACATTAACCTATGCGTTTCACAAATCGCTTACCTCACAAAAATCTTGGTTACTCGAACCACTGCAATACAGCGAGCGCCACTACTGCCAGATAAATAAAAGATTCAAACTATGGAAGGCACTAACTACTGATAGGCATAGTTAGCAAATGAAAGATTTTAATAGAGAACAAACAATGTATTTACCTTAATAGTCATAATATATATAGCAGTTCATGACATCCAGTCTTACAAATTTCAAAACTCCGCCATCTTTCTCCCCACGTCCACCACTGCTGGCGGCTCACATCCAACTGCGCAACACTATGCGCTGTTCACATCCAGCTGCCCAACACTACAATGGCAGACAACAATGCAAACTAGGCAGAGACTGCACACAGCACAGCCAGTGATTTTCATACAGAGCGCTGCATAACGTTGCCAATAAGGAAACATAAACAGCCTACTTACATAGCCCCCATGCTCCCCACAAAAAATTTTACAAATTGTTTTGGGCAGTGGCCAATAATGATTTGATAAAATTTTTCATAATTACAATAACAAAGATATCAAATGCACCCACTTATTGATACAATGTTGGTCAAAAGCTAAAATTATCTCACAGTCCATAAAGACAGTCCTGATCATTCAGCACAGTAACATTGCAGTGTTTTTCTCAAAGTCTGAGCAGCAAAAGAAAATGCACACGGAAGTAGTGGATTTCCATGCAATCTTGAAGAAGTAGTGTTGTCCTTCCAACGGAAAGACAGTGCTGACTCTTGACATGCAGAGAGGTATTGGTCCACAACAGATCAAACCCACAGCAGAGTCAGTCGAAATTTTGAAGAGTATTGGTAGGTAGGTCATCACAGAGCAGACCCACTGTAGTCCGGTAGAGATTACGGTATTGGTCGGCAACCAGAGGTGCAGACCCACTTGCGGTCCTTGTAGAAATAATGGTATTGGTGAGTCAGCAAAGGTGTAGACCCACTGTAGTCCTTGTAAAAATAATGGTATTGGTGTGTCAGCAAAGGTGTAGACCCACTGAAGTCCTTGTAGAGATAATGGTATTGGTGAGTCAGCATAGGTGTAGACCCATTGTAGTCCTTGTAGAAATAATGGTATTGGTGAGTCAGCAAAGGTGTAGACCCACTGTAGTCCTTGTAGAGATGGCCAGCAGCCATCTGTTTTGACTGTGCAGGTGCACAATCACCATTGAAGAGTCTTGCGGATAATATAGCAAGTCCATAACCACCACGTGTGCACTCACAAAGTTTTTGGAATTGTTCTTAGAACCAGCAATGCTGTTATCCAGTCCCTTGCGGAATTATTAACACACGTGCAAACACTAACAGTCTCTACTTCTCACATACTGTCCATATACTATGACCAACAGAAACGCGTGCAGTTACAAGTTAATAATATGATGAACTGGTGACAATTACAATTTTATAACATGAGAATACGATTACAAAGATACAGAAAATATCATTAAAAACATAATAATACGGATAACATTTGTAGTAATACAGGCTATACAAAAGAATAGAAATATACATATACATCAGTGTTACAGGAATTATGACATAATTAAATACATAAAAGATCAGAATAACTTTTGAAACATTAACTTCACACATGAGCATTAAAACAAAACAGAATAAATAATGTCTAAACATCTTTACAAAGTAAATAACATATTATTAGAAAAATTCTACAACATAACTTTTATTAGCTAAACACATAAAGACAGGAAAAACACAAATATACAAGAGTACACAAACCCACAGGGGGATGACACAATGGAAAGGACAGGGTTCGTTTTCAGTGTAACATTTGGTACTGCAGTCCAACCCAAAACTTCATTCCATATATCGTCCCTCTTACTTCAACATTTGCTCCAGCCAAAAAAAAAAAAAAAAAATCCTATCCAAGCATGCTTTCTGTATTCTGTTCACATCCTCTTTCAAAAATAGTTTTTCTCCACTGTGCATTACTTTTTTGGCCAAACCATTTTCTTATAGCTTCTCAATGCATTTCTTCTGGGTTCATCATAGTTAGTTTCTTATATAGTCTACCCCCTCTTAAGCTAACTTAAATCTACTGAGCTCAGATATATATACCAAGGGACGAGGCAATGCAGCAGCACATAACAAATTAACACAAACAGCAAGGACAAAAAAATACAAATTTGCAAAGTAAGCAACAATATTGCAACTAAAATAAGGCAATGAGCAGCAAACAGGAAAAATAAATCAGTAGTAAACTGGCTTAGCAGAGTAACACAAAGTCAAATTCAGTAACACTATGCATGACAAACAGCAGCAGCAAATGCAATAACGTATATCTGAACACGACATAGCTCAAGCAGAACAAATATTACATTAAAGACAACAATGCAGACAAGGGAAATGTATACTCACATCTTAATGTCTATGTAATTAAAGTGGTGCACCACAAGAAGTTGTTCTACCAAAAAACATTACCAAGTAGTTGAAAAGAAAATTCCGTATGCAATTCCTGTGAAGGGAAATGTCTTTTTATGCTCCTCCGTTTTTTTTAATAGATCATAAAATTATTCATTGGATCTGTAAGCATAAAATATTTATATTAGTACATCTATTAAATTTTATTTTAACTAATGCTGCAGTGCAGCTAGAAACTAGATATTAAACAAAATGAGTAAATAAATACATAAAGCAAGCCATATGGCATTTCTCTCAACTAGCAAGACAATAGCTGTGAAATTTTTCTCATCGTTTCATTAGGCATTTTAGTAAATATCATAAATTAAGAGCTCCAAGGTATAATCATATGTTTTCAAGTTTGAGCGTGTCGTATTTGGGTTGCTTTCTACAAAGGAATGTCAATAGCGAGGATAATGGCCTCCCCCTTTTTTTTTTACCTGTGCCTCTGAAACGGCACACACTAATGGCTTTTTCTCCAGGCGTCTGACACAGCTGGGTGCCCACGACGCATTATGTGCAGGTGGTCACTTAACTTTCTTACGGAAATATTTACGACAGCAGTTTCCGCTACAGTGGCAGTCTCATATAAAAATATTTCACAAGTCAAGAATTTGCGTTACAAATCTGTAGAAACAAAATCCTATTGATATAACAGAGTCCAAAAAAATTTTCATCAGCGTTGTAATACATTCATGCATTTACATACATTTCATAACTCTCAAAGTAGGATTCTTGGTTTCCAACAACCTTTTCCACAAACCAGAGTCCCTAACCACTACTCATTATTCCTTACCTTTTTACACATATACATATTCGTCGACACTTCTTCAATATTTCATCATAACAGATACGTAGCATAATCAGATAACTCATATAGCATCAGCTTATTAATCATAAACATACCTCAGCTGCATAATACACATTGTCGTTGTAATAATAACATCATAACACCTCAGTCAAACCTCAAAAACGTCATAGCTTTCTGCATTAATTTCAAAACCTAAAGAAAAAAAATGGTTCAAATGGCTCTGAGCACTATGGGACTCAACATCTTAGGTCATAAGTCCCCTAGAACTTAGAACTACTTAAACCTAACTAACCTAAGGACATCACACACACCCATGCCCGAGGCAGGATTCGAACCTGCGACCGCAGCAGTCCCGCGGTTCCGGACTGCAGCGCCAGAACCGCTAGACCACCGCGGCCGGCGAAAACCTAAAGAAAATTCTCTCCTCATTTCAATAGTGTCATCTACCTCAAACATACTTTAAAAATCATTATCTCATACCAAATACATCATTCAAAGCTCTCATAGTATCACAATGGTTCCAAAAAAATATGAACAGTTCACAAAGTACAGACAAAATACAATTACATAAGTGTGAAATTATCCAACTGTGTAATTGCGTAAACATGTGTCACTGATGTAGTAAAATAAATATTTGTCTCTCTCAGTTAAATGATCAGATAGCTGTGTAATTTGTGTGTTAGAGTAATATGGTACCGATGTGTAAAGTTGTATAAGCAAATACCATATTAGCTAGGGCTCCTTGTGCTTGCCACACACATGGTACACAAAGTAAGCGTGTACCCCCCTGAGGATTAATGTAATTATACCCTCAGGTGTTACAGGTTACAGCAATGGAATGAAATGTATCACGGGAAACCCTTGTATCATTGTACTTCAAATATCTTAAAAAATAAATGTTTTAAGTGCGAAATTAATCACTCAAATACGTATACTGTAGTGCTAAACTGTGCGTCATGTTGTAAGATAATCTCTGTGGAAGTCTCGTAGTTATCGTCCTCTGAAAGCTAAGTTCTGCAGAAGTCAATGTACTTACCTCATGGTAAACAAAAGTGAAATGCTTTGCGTATAGGTATCTTAGTTATCACGTACATTACTGTGATCAAGAAAGTCCTATAATGTAACGTATTGCTGTGCTACGAAAAAGGCTGTCTCATTGTAGCTATACCACAAAAAGTACTACTAAAACATGTTTTACTTTCCAGAAGAATTCAGAAAAACTGTGCAGATATAAAACAGATACACCACAAAAACATTGTAAATTGTCACTCATTAGTAGCGTCGTGGTAAAATCGTGTAGCTGTCACATAAACTAACCACTGCGTCATCTGGTATCTCACAGAAAGTACTTTAAATCCAGATTGTATTTTCAAGTAAACCAAAATGTTGCATAACACCTCAGTCAAATCACATTAGCAGTACTGGTAAATGTTCTAAGTATGTGAGCCTTATAGTCGTTACGTAATCGTGCAAATAACAAGCAAGAATGAAATGTGAAGTTAAAAAATTTTATGGCAAAGACTAAGTTATAAAGCAGATTATCTTTCAATAAACAGTTTTACATGTAAATGATGTGCAATCCTTCACTCTTCCTAGTACACAGAGGTTCAACTTGAACGGAATTATCATGCGGTATACGTCGGTGAGGGGATACTAAAATTTTTCTCAAGGTTAGCGTCTATGTTATTTTTCTCTGAGCCAGCCGGCGCACGCGGCTGCCTGTGGTGCGAGTCATTGTCTGTTCCTTTGTTGGCACGCGTCGTTATTGGGATTTGGAGACCTAACTTCTACAAATTCACCTTGTTGAGAGTGCCCTGCTCTGTTTGAATCCCGCCAGTTCTGATGGAATTCAGGTCTGTCGTTTTGTCGGTAGTTTACATAGTTTCCTGTTTGTCGGTCATGTGGTGGAGAATTTCTCCCAGAATCGTAACTGCGTGCTGAACTGTCGCGTCTTAAGGTATTCTGTCTCCCTTGATAATAATTGTTTTTGTTCCCATATTGTCTGTTTCTATGGTAATCTCTGTCATATTCATTACTACAGAAATGCGATCTTTCTCTGTAACTATTATTACTCTGCCAGTGGTTGTCATATGGATGGTGTCTGTTTTGGTCACGATTTGCGTTGTAAGAATAGACTTGTCGTGTCCAGTTATTGTTTCTGTCGTCATGGAATTGTGACGGATGTGACCTGTAGTGATTGATTTCCTGTTTTCGCATCCCGCGATTGTCTGAGTCAATTTCTAATTCTTGTAAGAGACCCTGAAAAGCTTCAATGTCGTCTTTGCAACGTCCTACCAAAATAATATTTCTTAAATGTTCAGGCAATTTCATTAAGCAAATGTGGATAAGTTCTGAAGGGCTGTATGGGTTTGACAGGTATTGATTCTTGTGCAACATGTCTTCAAAATATTTCACAAAACTGGAAAATTCAGATTGTTCAAAGTGTTTCATCATCATGATGCTATGTTTTACTCAGTCTTGCGTAGCTTGAGACCAATATGCCGAGAGGAAGGCATGATAAAATTCTCCTTCACTGTGACAATCGTGAATGACCGATCGCATTCTTACAGCTGGTTCATTCTCTAAGTAGCCACACATAAATTGTAATCTGTGCTCTAATGACCAGTTGGGAGGAAAACAATGAGAGAATTGATGGAGCCATGCTTGTGGATGAATGTCGTTGCCAGAATTCTTAAATGTTTTGAATTTACGTGTAGTAATGAACAGCTTATAGTCAAAATCATCATGTCGGCGTGTCGCATGTCGGTCATTGTTACGTCGTTTCGGCGGTTCAATCTCAAAATTCGGTGTACCTTGCCAATTTCTTTCACAATTTCCGAAGTGCCCTGAGTTATTATTTTGTGGCTGTTCCGTATTTCTATGTCCCTCTTCCCGTATTGGAGAGCGAGTGGCCTCTGAAATACGTAATTCTTGTATTACCTGTGTCAGCTGATGTTGTACTTCCCGGATTTCTCTTTGGTGTTGCGTATTAATTTGATTATGATTTTGTTTGAATTTCCTAACTTGTTCGCACTCTTCTGTGTCATTAAAGACTACAGGTTTTGTGTCATTCAGATTATCATCTACCTTCGTAGATAAATTATTTAGCTGATCCGAAAGTTCAACTACTTTCTCTGATAATGAACTAATTTCCTCCATGTGTCTTTCTACTGTGTCCTTTAAGTTTTCCTAAGTTTTTGCAAGTTGCGTAACCAAATCGGTAGATGCAACTGAGTCAATTTTAGCTTGCAAGGTCTCATGATTTTCATGAACAAAATTTGCAGTTCTTTTATGGCTGCTTCGTGATTCTGTAATGCATTTTCATGCCGCGAAAAAAATAGGTTGAAAATGCTCACAAATTTGTGTTTTTACGTCGTTACAGACTTTTTGACATTTCGATTCGATTTTATGTAACTCAGTAGTTAAATCTTCACGTGTTTGTTCAAGCGTGGTGTGAAGATTTTGTTCCATTGCGTCTAACTGTTGCTGTGTTTGTATCTGATTTTGTTCCATTGTGTCTAACTTTTGAAGCTTTTGTCCCATTTGTTGCATTAATTGTAATAACAATGCACTGGTGTCTGAAACATATTCTTCAGTGCTTTTCGGCAGTGAATTTGCACCGGCAACATTCACATTTTGACAAGCGGAAAATGTGTCTTGACTCATTTGAGAAAACGGTGAGAACCCAAAACCTGAGTTTACAGTATTTGCAATATTGTGTCCTGTCATTTCGGAATCCTGAGGGGAGCTGTTGCCGACCGAACAATCGATAATGCTTCCCTTTTCACTAATTGTTTCACTGTCTACACCATTATTTGCCGCCCGCTCCATTTCCCTATGTACAATTACCAAATTACTAGTTTGAATATCTGTTAATTCATTACACAGTGGTGCTGATAAGCTACGCTCGTCGTCACTATTATTTCTCAGTTTACTTTGGAGCCTAGTGTTGCGTTTTTCACACGCCATTATTGTCACAATATTTCACACGATAACACAGAAAAGCACAATTTGAGGAGCAAAAACAAGAGAACACATTAACGTAGCACTGGAAATAATATCTAGTTAATTGCAAGCGCAGTTACGAAATACTTGGTGCAAATTTACATGCATGCCACAACTGTTTTTCTGTACAACAATGAAAAACTGCAACTACAAAGGAGATTCTCTCTACAATTACGCACTAGCAATAAACTAAAGCTACACTAATTACACAAACTACAAGAAAAAATCAGAAGATTCCAGTGAGGTATCCTCGGCTAAGGGTCGCCATATGAAACGTCCCCTTTGAAAAATTGTACATGACTCTCCTTAAACGGACACACAATATTTTTTAGCGCAACGCAATCTGACTTTCAAAAATCCCTAAAAAAAATGGCCCTGACTAACATTAACCTATGCGTTTCACAAATCGCTTACCTCACAAAAATCTTGGTTACTCGAACTACTGCAATTCAGCGAGCGCCACTACTGCCAGATAAATAAAAGTTTCAAACTACGGAAGGCACTAACTACTGATAGGCATAGTTAGCAAATGAAAGATTTTAATAGAGAACAAACAATGTATTTACCTTAATAGTCATAATATATATAGCAGTTCATGACATCCAGTCTTACAAATTTCAAAACTCCGCCATCTTTCTCCCCACGTCCACCACTGCTGGCGGCTCACATCCAACTGCGCAACGCTACGCGCTGTTCACATCCAGCTGCCCAACACTACAATGGCAGACAACAATGCAAACTAGGCACAGACTGCACACAGCACAGCCAGTGATTTTCATACAGAGCGCTACGTAACGTTGCCAATAAGAAAACATAAACAGCCTACTTACACACTGAAACATTCGTTAACATCTGAGAATACGGAAATCTATTAGATCAGACACCGAGCGATTCAATGAATTTAGTGGGACATCCAGTGACGTAATCTGACCTGAATGAAAACCACGATGCCCTTTCCAGTAAACCACTTTTAGGATATACGTAAATAAGTAGAAGGTTCAGTAGTGGGTACCGCATTCAAAGATTCCAATGACAAGTTTCGCTGGTGACACTGATATCCTCAGTGAAAGAGTGGAAGAATAGAATAAACAGTCCGAAGAGCACAGAAAACGAATTGAGAGTAAACCAAAGGAAGACGATAGTAATGAAGATTAGCAGAAATGAGTTTAGCGATAACCTTTACATCAAATCTGGGAACCTGAAAGCAGACGGGTGAAGGTATATACACATAAAATGAAATGTTCTCTAGAAGGAAGATATATTTACTGCTTCTAGGTAAAATATACTAAGTTACTATTATGGGGAGCGTTTAAGAAGTACTGCTACACACTTTTTTTTTCTTATATCAGGAATTCAACACACCGCATTATTCTCCACTCTTTCGGTTAAAAGAAACGGCATAATCTCCGTTTAATGTGAGGGCCGTATGCCACCTTACTGGCAGAGCTTGTATGAACGCATGGTATCATTCTACTGATAAAGTCGGAGATAGTGTCGCACTGCATCAATAATTCTGCCCCATCATCCACCTACCGCTTCCCATCGAGTGCATTGTTCACTGGGCTAAGCAGATGGAAGTCGGAAGGTGCCAGATCTGGGTGTAGGGTGCACGAGGAACAGCAGTCCAATGAAGTATTGTGAGTTACTTCGGGTGCGCAGACTTGTGTGAGACCTCGCGTTGTCATGGAGAAGCAGCGAGGTGTTATTATTGCGATCCGTCGCGCACATAGAATGAGAGTGTCCACACGTTCCAAAGCTGCAGCCGTCACCACTGTGTGCGGCCGTCCGACACTTGGGTGTTCGGAAAGGTTTGCGCGATCTTATTGCGATAAAGACAGACGCCTCGTTCAACGATTCACCATGCTTTTTTGACCTGCCAGGTCTCCGCCTACATTATGCAGTAGCCTAAGAATATCTGCGATGCTCTGTGTTTTTCCGCCAAAAGAAACATTGTTAAATCTTGTGTGTGTGAGTGGGGGGTGGGGGGGGGGGGGGGGGTTGGTCGTTATCGTACTGAAATTTGCGCACCAGGTACTTAAACCAATACTACTGATACCCTGTCTACTTCACTATGTGTAATAGGTCAAATTTAATTGAGAAACTGTCCACCATATCCATTCCTCTGGGTGCACATCTTGTTTCCGCAGATGTCCATAATATATACACTAACATAACAGTCTATCAGGTTCAGCACATTGTTCCTTCAACCTAAGTTCTCTGAGTGGTAGACCTACGATGAAAACAACGCTGTCCTAAAACTGTTACATTTAGTTTTGAAGTATAACTAATTTAAATTCAGTTATGATATTTACCTACAGGAACAGGGTCCTGTAGTGAGGTTCCCAGCAGCATGATGTTTAGCCAATATCTTAACGACAAATTTTTAGTATTATGTCATGACCCATTTCTTATCACATGGCAACATGAGTGTGACTTGGTATAGGTACACTGATCATCCAGGACGTTATGACCACCGACCTACTATCGATATAACCCGTCTGGGCGATGGCAGCGTCACTTGCTGAGGAATAAGTAATAGTGAGACACATACATGGGGCATGTTGTATCAGTGAGGGCGCAGTCCGTGTGTACAATGAGAAAGGCGTGCGGTCTGAGTTTGACCGAGGGCCCGGAAACTGCGTGACTCGTCGGGTGTTCGAGGAGTACTGTGGTGACTGTCTTCAACACGTGGTGAAACCGAGTTGAAACCATGACCAGACGTCGTGGGGTTGGGTGGTCACCCCTCATTACCGATGCCGGACGTTGTATGCTATATAGGCTATTGAAACACGACAGGCGGCGAATTGTGACAGAATTACATCAGATTTTCGTGTGGGCAGAGTACAAGTCTGTCTGAACACACAGGGCAGAGAACACTCTCAAGGATGGCCCTCCACAGCGACGACCTCTTCGTGAAGATCGTGTTTCCCGACGGCAGTGACACTTTTCGGCAAGATAAAGCGCCACGTCACAAGGCCAGGAGTGTGATGGTGTGGTTCAAGGAACACAGTCGTGAGTTCCAATTGATGTGCAGGCTACCTAACTCGCCAGATCTGAAAACAATCGAACACCTTTGGAGTATGATTGAACGTGGCATCAGAGCCTCAGATCCTCCCTCCCCGGAATTTTTGGGAATCAGGTGACTTGTTTGTCCACATGTGGTGCCAACTTCCCCTCCGGCGACCTACCAAGGCGTCATCGCTTCCATGCCACGAGGCGTCGTCGCTGTTACCCATGCCAAATTTGGACATACCAGCTATCACGAAGGTGGTCATAACGTTGTGGCGGATCAGTGTATGTATATGATGTTTTGTTTTTACATGATGAAACACGTGAGTAATGAAAAAGTTGAATGGTTTACAAGAGAAAATACAGTTCACTGTGCAGCACAGTGAGGCGGGAAAGCTTACCTTATTTAGATCTTTCGATTACTTTATCTGAAACTAAGACAGAATTAACTTGTATGGGACACTTACAACTACTGATGCAGTCATGCATTGTACTTCTAACAACCATTTTAAACATAAATGTTTTGCTTTTAGGTCAATATTATACAGGTTACAAACGTCCCTCTGTCACAGAAGGACACTGTTATTAATTTTCTTGACAAAATCTGCGTCGTATCCATTACTGCAGGCTATGTACTGAATGGTTTAGTATTCTCTATTTTGACAAGAATGTTAATAACAGCGTCCTAAAAAAAGTTAGTTCTTCAGCTACAGTGCTGATGAACACCGACCATGAGGTAATAGTTAGCACCACTTATTACAAGGTGCCCTACTTTGGTAACATTTCCGTAAAGGTTGACAAACGGTGACGTACAATAGATATGCAACCAGCATTTTTTAACCTTCCATTGTCGGCGAAACATAAAGACTGGTGAACGTGCGACTTGCACGAAACACAATACCACGGCAGTCCGTTGTATTACCACTGATAACAATCCAATGCGGCAAGCTGGACGGGCCGAAAGGGGGTTTGAAAATCAGGTTTAGGAAAAACCTAAATTTTACCAGTTAAAAACCTGCCTTGAGCACGCATTTACTTGAACAGTGGCATTCTGTTATTAAATTGCCCAGGATTTTAAAAAACGACTTTCGTATATACAGGGTGGTCCAAATATCTCACGAAATAAGCGTCAAACGAAAAAACTACGAAGAACAAAACTTGTCTAGCTTGAAGGGGTAAACCACATGGCGCTATGGTTGACCCGCTATATGGCACTGCCATAGGTCCAACGGATAACAACTGCGTTTTTTAAAATAGCAACCCCCATTTTCTATTAAATATTCGTGTAGTACGTAAAGAAATATGAACAGGTAATTAAAATACAGAACGTAGGTACGTTTGAACATATTATTTCGGTTGTCCCAATGTGATACATGTACGTTTGTGAACTTATAATTTTTGAGAACGAATGCCGTTACAGCGTGATTATCTGTAAATACCATATTAATGCAATAAATGCTCGAAATGATGTCCGTCAACATCAATGCGTTTGGCAATACGTGTAACGACATTCCTCTCAACAGCGAGTAGATTGCCTTCCGTAATGTTCGCACATCCGTTGACAATGCGCTGACGCATGTTGTCAGGCGTTGTAGGTGGATCACGATAGCAAATATCCTTCAACTTTCCCCTCAGAAAGAAATCCGGGGACGTCAGATCCGGTGAACGTGTGGGCCATGGTATGGTGCTTCGACGAGCAATCCACCTGTCATGGAATATGCTATTCAATAACGCTTCAGCCGCACGCGAGCTATGTGCCGGACATTCATCGTGTTGGAAGTACATCGTCATTCTCTCATGCAGTGAAACATCTTGTAGTAACATCGGTAGAACATTACGTAGGAAATTAGCATACATTGCTCCATTTAGATTGCCATGGATAAAATGGGGGCCAATTATCTTTCCTCCCATAATGCGGCACCATACATTAACCCGCCAAGGTCGCTGATGTTCCACTTGTCGCAGCCATCGTGGATTTTCCGTTGACCAATAATGCACATTATGCCGGTTTACGTTACCGCTGTTGGTGAATGACGCTTCGTCGCTAAATAGAACGCGTGCAAAAAAACTGTCTTCTTCCCGTAATTTCTCTTGTGTCCACTGGCAGAACTGTACACGACGTTCAAAGTCGTCGCCATGCAATTCCTGGTGGATAGAAACATGGTACGGCGGCAATCAATATTGATGCAGCATTCTCAACACCGACGTTTTTGTGATTCCCGATTCTAGCGCAATTTGTCTGCTACTGATGTGCAGATTAATCACGACAGCAGCTAAAAGACCTACTTGGGCAACATCAATTGTTGCAGGTCGCGGCTGACGTTTCACATGTGGCTGAACACTTGCTGTTTCCTCAAATAACGTAACTATCCGGCGAACAGTCCGGACACTTGGATGCTGTAGTCCAGGATGCTGAGCAGCATACGTAGCACACACACGTTGGGCATTTTGATCACAATAGCCACACATCAACACGATTCGACCTTGTCCGCAAATTGCAAACGGTCCATTTTAACACGGGTAATGTATCACGATGCAAATACCGTCCGCACTGGCGGAGTGTTATGTGCTACCACGTACTTACACGTTTATAACTATAACAGCGCCATCTACCACAAAGCGAAAAAAGTGGTCCAACTAAAACATTCATACTTCTTTACGTACTACACGAATATGTAATAAAAATGGGGGTTCGCCCGCATCTCGTGGTCGTGGGGTAGCGTTCTCGCTTCCCACGCCCGGGTTCCCGGGTTCGATTCCCGGCGGGGTCAGGGATTTTCTCTGCCTCGTGATGGCTGGGTGTTGTGTGCTGTCCTTAGGTATGTTAGGTTTAAGTAGTTCTAAGTTCTAGGGGACTTATGACCACAGCAGTTGAGTCCCATAGTGTTCAGAACCATTTTTGAAAAATGGGGGTTCCTATTTAAAAAAAACCGCAGTTGATATCCATTTGACCTATGGCAGCGCCATCTAGCGGGCCAATCATAGCGCCATCTGGTTTCCCCCTTCAAGCTAGACGAGTTTCGTTCCTTGTAGTTTTTTCGTTTGGTGCTTATTTCGTGAGATATTTGTCCCGGTCACTATCAATGGACCACCATGTACAAGGACTATGTTCACCGCATACTTGAGAAAATGGAGATAACGCGTTCTGCAAAATGTCGCATGCAATGTACACTTAATGGGAAAACTGATTAAGACATCGTAGTGTAGTAGTGAATGTCGATTGCCACAATAGAGTTAACTAGAACATAAATTTTAGCAACCCCGCAGTCCTGTTCTCCCTTCTTTATTTTCATTTTTGGGTTCCGTGCCTCAGTCAGTACGGAACACTTAGAGAATCGCTTTATTGTTCGTCTGTCTATCTGCTCTTCCCTTGGACTGCAAAAAACATTATTCTCAGAGAACGGAGACGTCAAATTTAAATTTATGTCACCTGTCAGAGTCTATAGTTCCTTAGAGCTGTAAAAATATTAATCTGCTAAATCACTTCAGTCAAGTGACACGGCCTTTTATATTACATACTTTGATACTAAAATGCTCATTCACCAAGACCTAGGGGACCCATTCCGTTCACCTATATTCTCGAAATTTGGCAGGAATCAAGGTTTCACAGTGTAAGTAACGGAAAAAAAAATCAGAAAATTGTTAATCTGTAATTATATGACAAAAAATATTTTCTGTCATTTTTATCCGTTTGTCCGTTGCGTAAGACCCGTTTTTCTCTGCAAGTGGTTGACGTATCAGGTTCATATTCATGTCACGTACTAAAGTCTATGGTCCCTTGGCGGCATAAAAAACTTAACCTTGTAAGTCAATGCAATAGAAAGATTCGGTCACTTATGTCACATATTTTGGTATTCGCCATCTCAGTCATCAAAAGCAGTAGGGTTCTTGCCATTGACCTAGAATCATGAAATTCGGCAAGGAGCAGGTTTTCACAGTACAAGTAAAGTAAAACATCTGAAACATGTTAAACTGTAAATATACCACATATAAAGTATCTTTTGCCATTGGAATATTTGCGTTTTCATCCCTGGAAATCTCAATACACGAATATTATTGCATGCAAATATAACATTTAGGTTATAAGACCGTTATAGAAAGTAAAAAAAAAACGTGTTTTTACAGCTACTATCCCTACATATATAAACTTAAGTCCTCTGGTAGCTTCTTTTTTTATGTCAGGACTACTACGAGGTAGTCATGGAATTCCGGGGACAATATCTCACCAGAATATGTGTCGATAACAGGCAGAAAAGTTGGGATTATCTATTCCTAGAATGGATGAGCTATACGTATACGTAATTAAATTTGTACGTAACTCTCAGAGCGCCAATCGTATTCGCACTTGTCCCAATTTTTGGGATCTAACTGCTGGTTTTTCTCACGGTTCTAAATGGTTCAAATGGCTCAGAGCACTATGGGACTTATTATCTGTGATCATGAGTCCCCTAGAACATAGAACTACTTAAACCTAACTGACCTAAGGACATCACACACATCCGTGCCCGAGGTAGGATTCGAACCTGCGACCGTAGCGGTCCGGCGGTTCCAGACTGAAGCGCCTAGAACCGCACGGCCACACCGGCCGGCTTTTGTCACGGCTCAGTGCAATTATTTTAATGTACTTTCGTTTTTATCGTTAGGTTTACATAAAATAATTTATTTTTCGAATAACATTCATGCTCTCATACTAATACAAACAAAAGTGTTGGATGAAAATCCGCAACTGAGCATTATACCAGAGGTTGAAAATGCCGCTTCAGTTGTAAAGTTCTTTTGTTATCACACGACCGGTGCTCTGCGCTCGTAGGCAGCACATGGCGCCTAGTACACTTCTACCGCGGCGCTCGGGGCTCACAGCACCAAGTTACGACACCTGAAAATGGGCTTATGAGAGCCCGAAACCGGTCGTGTGATAATAAAACAACTTTAACACTGAAGCGACATTTTCAACCTCTGTGCTCATACTAACAATTGTAAAAATGTTACCCAGCTATTCTTGTTAAAGTTTACCCGGCCAATACCGGGCAGATTTGTTTTCACGTCTACTGAAGTGGCAGCACACACAATGCCAGCAACTAGTGCTGGCGAAACGTCGGTAAAATCGTCACACGAACGTCCGCCGAAGAACCCGAGTCAGAAGCAAACAGGCAGTTTGTCTTTCCAGTTAATCGGGGATGGTATCAGTACGTTGCTACTTTTATTTAAAGCATATTGCCTACTTACCGGTTTATTTTTCATTCTAAATCGAAGACGAATGTTGGGTCTTGTTATTTACTATTTAATTATATTTCTCATATTAAGCGGAATATCTACTGCGTACGAGGGTCATTCCAAAAGAAATGCACTCTACTTTTTATTAAAAATCCATCTTTTATTGTACGTGTCTGAAAGCTTTACAGTGTGTAGATACATCCTTTACAAACAATATTTTCATTTCTCCACATAATGTCCATCCCTCTCAACGCCTGTATACCCGCACGGTAAAATTCAGGACCAACCTGTTGGAGCCACTGTTAGGCAGCTTGCACAAGGGAGTCATCATCTTCAAACCTTGTTCCACGAAGAGAGTCTTTCAGTTTCCCAAAGAGATGATAATCACATGGAGCCAGGTCAGGACTGTAAGGCGGGTGTTTCACTGTTGTCCATCCGAGTTTCGTGATCGCTTCCATAGTTTTTTGACTGACATGTGCCCGTGCATTGTTGTCCAATAGCAAAACATCCTGCTTTTGCCGATGTAGTCGAACACAACTCAGTTGAGCTTGAAGTTTCTTCAGTCTCGTCACCTATGCAGCAGAATTTAAGGTGGTTCCATTTGGCATGATGTTCACAAGCAAGAGTCCTTCTGAATGGAAAAACACCGTAGCCATAACTCTTCCAGCAGAAGGTGTGGTTTTGATTTTTTTTTTATTGGGTTAATTTGCATGATGCCACTCCATTGATTGCCTCTTCGTCTGTGGTGAAATATGATAGAGTCATGTTTCATCATCTGTCACAATTCTTCCAAGAAATTCATCTCCACCATTCCCGTACTGTTCGAAAAGTTGGCTGCATACCGTTTTTCTCGTTTCTTTGTGAGCCACTATCAGCATCCTGGGAACCCACCTGGCACATATCTTTTTTGACGCTAAGACTTTCAGTATTCTGCAAACACTTCCTTCCTCTATCCCGATGTAGCGTGACAATTCGTTCACTGTGATGCGTCTGGCAGCAGTCACCAATTCGTTAACTCTCTGCACATTGCCTTGAGTGTGTGCAGTGCAAGGCCTGCCACTGCGAGGACAATCCTCAATATTGTCGTGCCCGCTTTCATCACGTAATCTGCTTGCCCACCGACTAACTGTACTGCGATCGACAGCAGTATCTCCATACACCTTTTTCAACCTCTTGTGGATGTTTCTCACTGTCTCGTTTTCTCAGCACGGGAATTCTATGACAGCACGTTGCTTCTGACGAACGCCAAGTGTAGCAGCATCTTGAAGACATGCTGTGACGCCGCCACTCATGGTAACAGGTTGAACTAAGTTTGAAAACAAGCGGGAAGGAGGTATCTACACACTGTGAAACTTTCACACATGCAGAATGAAAACTGTATTTTTACAAAAATAGTGTGCGTTTCTTTTGGAGTGTCCCTCGTAATGCGGTTCCGAGCAACCATTCACAGCTCCGGAATTTGACTGCAGCATACTATTTTTATTTAGAGGATGTGGAACGCAGTGCAGCTTTGTTTACATGGGAACAGGGCCAAGTCCACACCGATGTGACATCGGTGAAACGTGTCAAAAGCAAAGAAAGAGGTGTCATGTAGAGAAGGGACAACAATAGATTATTGCATCCACGTGGCGAATCGGCGAGTCGGCGATAGTTTCCCCACTCGCCATCACAAGGACGATAGCTCACAGTGTGCGAGGCAACAGTGGAATAGTTCTATCACGCTGCTGACGAAACATGGACTCTCTGTAACCCCTGCACAACGTAGGGGCAGTAATGGGCCTTTCCACTTTTGTAATGTATTTAGAATTAGAATTTCTTTTTAGCTGTCTGTCTTACATATTTTTAATGCAGAGTGTACACTGAAGTACCAAAGAAACTGGTATAGGCATGCATATTCAAATACAGCGATACGTAAACAGGTAGAATACGGTGTTGCGGTTGGCAACGCCTATATAAGACAACAAATGTCCGGCGCAGTTGTTAGACCGGTTTCTGCTTCTAAAATGGCAGGTTTCTAAGATTTAAGTGAGTTTAAACGTGGTGCTATAGCTGGCGCACGGGCGATGGGACATAGCATCTCAGACGTACCGACTGAGTGGCGTTTTCCACGTACGACCATTTCACTAGTGTACCGTGAATATCAGGAATCCAGTGAAAGATCAAATCTCCGGCATCGCTACGGCGGGAAAAAGATCCTGCAAGAACGGGATCAACGGCGACTGAAGAGAATCGTTCGACGTGACAGAAGTACAATCCCTCCGCAAATTGCTGCAGATTCCAATGATGGGCCGTCAACAAATGTCAGCGTGCGAACCATTCAACGAAACATCATCGATACGGGATTTCAGAGCCAAAGGCCAACACGTGTACCCTTGATGACTACATGACGCAAAGCTTCACGCGTAGCCTGAGACCGTCAACACCGACATTGGACTGTTGATGACTGGAAACGTGTTGTCTGGTCGCACGAGTCTCGTTTCAAATTGTATCGAGTGGATGAACATGTACGGATATGGAGACAACCTCATGAATCCATGGACCCTGCATGTTAGGTGGTGGAGGTTCTGCAATGCTGTGGGGACTGCGTAGTTGGACTGATATGTGACCTATGGAACGTCTAGATACGACTCTGACGTACGTAATCATCCTCTCTGATCACCTGCATCCATTCATGTCCATTGTGCATTCCGATAGACTTGGGCAATTGCGGCAGTACAATGCGACACCCCACACGTCCAGGATTGCTACAGAGTGGCTCCAGGAACACTCTTCTGACTAAACACTTCTGCTGGGCACTAAACACCTCAGACATGAACATTTTTGAGCATATCTAGGATGCCTTGCGAAGTGGTGTTCAGAAGAGATCTCCACCCCCTCGTACTCTTTCTGAGTTATGGAGAGCTCTGTAGGATTCATGGCGTCAGTTCCCTCCAGCACTACTTCAGACAACGGTCGAGTCCATGCCACGTCGTGTTGCGGCACTTCTGCGTGCTCGCGGGAGCACTACACGATATTAGGCAGGCGTACAAGTTTCTTTGGCTCTTCAGTGTATATGCTATATAGCATATACCGGAGAATCACCACGTATTACCATAGTAACTATGATTATGTTTAACGTAAGGTGGTAATCGGAGACCGAGTGGCACTGTAGCTCGCTGATTGTGCTGTGGAACTGAGAATCAGGGTGAATGAGGAGTTCCTGTATCAATGCTCACATTCAGCTTGCAGCTAAGGTCGTACCGACATATTTCGGAGAGAGAAAATGAAAATGTTTTACATTGGGAAACGTGCAACTGACTACAAATGCTAGTGTTGATTGTAATTCTAAATAACTTCAACCCAGCTACAAGGTAGGTTCCCATGAGTAAATCGAACAAGTGAACTGACAGGACACATTGCATTTGGTAATGTTAACTGCACGGACTGGAAAGAGGGAGGAAGCAGAGGGAGTGGCGGCAAGGGAATTACATGACGCATGCATGCAAAGCAAATTCGCAGTCCAGTCCCTAGTACGCATAAGTATAGAACCACTACATGGCCGTGGAGAGCACATATTGTGCTGTGTCATGGGATACGCGCCTGTAGTCTCTAGCCAACAGTAACGTACAGAGAGTTGGTGTTCGTATGTACTGACAGGTGCTCATTTCAGAGACTTGATTTGCGATTTGCAATCAATAACTTGCTTGTGTAAATTATGATAAACATTTCATCGACTCTGGGTATGGGAAGCAAGAAAGAGGGTATGGGCTCGCTTCGTAATTGCGGTTGAGAGGTATTAATTTAGCACTAGTTAAATAAAATATGAGCTCGTAATTGTTAACACTGGAAGCGGACAAGCGGCAATGCGTGAAAATTTATCTGACAAATTGAGATTTTTTTAGCATCGACAGAATATTAGGAAAACGACAAGTAATCAGTTTAGAATGGTTCAAATGGCTCTGAGCACTATTGGACTTAACATCTGAGGTCGCTGTGGCCGAGCGGTTCTAGACGCTTCAGCCCGGAACCGCGCTGGTGCTACGGTCGCAGGTTCGAATCCTGCCACGGGCATGGATGTGTGTGATGTTCTTAGGCTGGTTAGGTTGAAGTAGTTCTAAGTGTAGGGGACTGATGACCTCAGATGTTAAGTCCCATAGTACTTAGACCCATTTTATCCATTTTTGTGAAATGACGACACCGCAGGCATGATTTTCAGGTTAACGGAAGCACATATGACGGCTCCAAAATAATCATTAAAAAGGCACTTCAAAAACAGATAAGACGATAGCAAATCGAGGTATCAGACAGGGACATGATATCTCAAGATATCTTATTTAACATCTGTATTGAAGTCCTCATTAGAAACGGAAAGTAGGAAGTCCATGAAGGTGAAAAGGAACTAGCATCCGAATGCTACGCTGTATACAGATGATGTAATCATGTTACAAAATACAAAAGTAAAATTACAGCACTCTGTGTATAAGTTTTTTTGAGTTAGGAACAAAACATTACAATCTAAAGTATCTACAACTAAAATAAAATTTATGGTCAATTCGGTCTAAGATTGTGGTCGAAAACGAGGTACTTCAGCAAGTCTCCTGTTTCAAATATTGTGGCAGTCATGTAACTGGACATAGAAAAGGACGTAGAGAAGAAAACCTATCAAAAGTTTCTAAGGTTATTAAAGCATAATCCACATAAAAATTATGATTTCGGCAGAGTTTGGAATATATGATTTAAATGAGAAAACTGAAGAATACAGGGAAGCGTGGAGACCTCTCAAGTGATGGGCTGAAGATAGAATTCCAGTCTCCGCAAAAAAGTGCTACTAGCCCTCTGGAAGACAATATGCGGGACGGCCGAGAAAGAGGCGCAGTTAATTATGTGACGTCGGAACAGGCATGTTGCCTGATCCTTGAAATGAAAAGCAAGAAGAAGAAGAAGAAGAAGATGATGATGATGAAGAAATTCAGAGTAATGTTGATAATCGTACCTTGTGACAGAAAAGTGAGGGAGCCGGATTTCATTCTTTGGACATAATGCTCGTTCTTATACTGGCCAGATTTTATCGCCCCTCGGCTAAGCACTTGAGGGCAGCTTGGCCCAGAGATCACGTCCGCTGTTTGTTTGCCACGCGCAGGCGCACTGCTATCCTCCTCCTGCCGCGCACGCGCCGTCGCGTTCCTCAACCCCCACCACACATCCAACCTTTCCCTTTCATCCCCTCATCCGCCCGTAGCACTCCCCCCGCCAGGTCCACGCTGCCACACAAACTCAGCCCTTCAGCGCCTTTCGCCGCTTACCACTCCGATCGAGCGCGCGAATCCTCTCGCGGCCGGGACGGCCGCATATAAAACTGATCTATCGACTTGGACATCAGCTAAGTTGTTTGGAAAAAATGTTTTTTCATGCGGGAGTTGAGTTTTACGGCGTCGCTCTCTGAATAGAAAGCGGCGGCGCCGGCTCCGGCGGTGTGTCACGTGGGTGGGCGACGCTCTCCACCCCCACCCCCTCCCCCACTCCTCCCCTCCTCAGCGGCATTATACGCGCGCGTGATCTATCGCCGGAGCAGGCAGCACCGCGAAGACGCCAGGGCGGGCCAGGGCTGGCGTCGCGACGCCCTCGCCGTTAGGGCGACGCCGGCGTCGGCAGCCTTGGAGAGCTCTCTCGAGGACGCCGCACGTCTTCCCGCCGCCTGTGACCGAGATCTGTGTCAGCTGTGGGTGGGAGCTGCCGCCACCTCCCGCAGCAGCGGTCTCCTCTCATTCCCTATCTCTTACTTCCACAGAAACTGATTTTCAGTTTTGGAAATTACACAGCGTTGAAGCATGCAAAACCACTAGCTTAAGTCTATAACACTGAGGAATATGTAACCACAACAATCCAATGGAAATTATTATGGAAGCATAAGCTTTTGCTGCGATTGACACTGTTAATAAAATATGAAGGTTGTGTCAATATGCAAAACTCTAAGTGATGCATATGGCCTTCCTCAGACTGTCTTGATGACTGGTGAATGGAATTTTTTTCTTTATTGTTATATCATCGCCCCTCTTCACCGCTCCCTATATGGGTGGAGGGGTGGGCAGTCAGGGGTACAGTCAACCCGCTCTTCAGTCAATTAACGAAAAAATGGAAAAAAAATCAGAAAAGTAAAATATTATAGTGAAATTAAAACTTTTAGAGGTGGAATAAAATGGAAGATTTTATGTACACGAGACGTAGGACTTCTTGCACTTGTAGTTAATAATAAAAAGGGTAAAACGAAACACAATAAGATTACGTTTAAAAACATTTAAAACACGATGTCGAAACACTGATATTTAAAAGGAGCACTTTATTGGCACTAAAACCTGGAAGATCCTGCCCTGGTATAGGAAGTCTGTTGCTGAAAGGAAAAAGGACTGCTGGTGAGGAGTTTAGGAAAGTGGTGGTTCAAGGATGTAGTATCGTTGGGGTAGGAGTGACTGTTGGACAGAAGAGTGGGTGGAGTAGAGAGGAGTATTTGTGAGGCTAATGGTTGTTGGGAAAAGGCAGATGGGGAAAGGCTGAGTGAGGAATTTTGGGGAGGGGAGGGAGACGTGGCACTGATGTGGTAGAAGGAGTGGGCTGACTCATATAGCTACTGGGATGCGTAGATTCAGTATGGCGTTTAATGTCTGGGAGACGGCGATAGTTGACTGTGCTTTGGGAGAGGGCGCGGAGGGTGTGTAGGTGTAGGATTGGTAAGATGTGTTGGTAAAGGCGCTGCAACATGTGAGGGTGGGGAACTAGAGGGGAAACTATAGTATTATTTGAATTGAGTTTGCAGATGCTTTGGTTTGTCTGAGATGCTCACTTTGAGTGAGGAGAGGTGGGATTTGATGAGTTGGTAGAGGATCCCTTTGGGGAAGTTACTGATCAGGAGGAACTTATAGAACTTGAGCCGGGTGGAGATCCATGCAACATTCGCATAGCAAAGGATGGGTCAGGTGATGGTTTTGTAAGTGTGGAGAACACTGGAGGGAAGCAATCCCCAAGTTCGCCAGTTAATAGTTTTTGTCTATTATGGCCTTTATGTTCAATGGTTAGTAAGTGAGGTTTCCACGTTTTGTTGGTTCAAGGTGTTTCATTGTGTTAGGTAGCTGGATGGAACGGTCATAAATGGTAAGATAGAAGTCATGGAGACGGAGGGCGCGGTGGTGCGTCCTGTAATTATTATCTAGTTTTTGGGAGTGTTTATCCTGAGGAGCCACTGGTTATGCAGGTGGTAAACTGATGAGATGGGTTTGGGGGGATGGTCTGGATTTCTTAAGTGCAGGACAGAGAGCGAGCAAACCAGTGTCATCAGCATACTGAAGGAGGTCGTCAGGGTTGTTTGGGCACATCAGCCATGTAGAGGAGATAGAGAAGGGAGAGGACGAAGCTTTTGGGCACGCTTGCAGTGGGATAGAAGATGCGGTAACTGGTGTTGATAATGCTGAAAAAATGGTTCAAATGCCTCTGAGCACTATGGGACTTAACTTCTGAAATCATCAGTCCCCTAGAACCTAGAACTACTTAAACCTAACTAAGCTAAGGACATCACACACATCCATGCCCGAGGCAGGATTCGAACCTGCGACCATAGCGGTCGCACGGTTCCAGACTATAGCGCCTAGAACCGCCCGGCCTCAACGGCTGGCGTTAATGGTGACAAAGGAAGGACGATAAGAGAGGAAGGGTGTAATAAGGCTGACATTATTAACTGGAAGTGCGTAAATCTGAAGTATGCAAAGGAGACGAGAATGCCATACATCGTCGTACGCTTTCTTACGTCGAGGGAGATGAAAATAACCGATACACCGCATACGGGTGTTGAGATGGTGGGGTAGGCGATGAAATAGGTGCACCAGAATGTGAAAAGCCTTAATTATTATGTACTGATGGAAGTGTATAACCGGCTGGGGTGGCCGAGCGGTTCTAAGTGCTACAGTCTGGAACCACGGGACCGGTACGGTCTCAGGATCAAATCCTGCCTCGGGCATGGATGTGTGTGATGTCCTTAGGTTAGTTAGGTTTAAGTAGTTCTAAGTTCTAGGCGACTGATGACCTCAGAAGTTAAGTCCCGTAGTGCTCAGAGCCATTTCAACCAAAGGAAGTGTATAGGGTACTGAGGTTGAGGAATAGGGGTGTTAGACGTTCTTTACTGGTGCTTGCCCCATTTATTTTCACTGGTGGAAATAAACGCCACGGACTCGTGTTTGCTTTGTATCTTGTCATTGATGGAAATAGGTAAATGAGATGCTGGCGGAAATTATGGCGTACCGCTATTTACTTAATGGCTAGTACCTGCTGAATCATGCCAGTTCTCTGTGTACCTGCGGCCACTGTGGCCTCCCGCGCCCTTATGTGTTTACCGAGAGCTGCCGTCCCGTAGCGCTATTACTGCTGGCAGCCAAGACGCTGGAAAGCCATACCGTCCTCTCTACTCATGTTGGCGTATCGCTTGGCTATTTCTACCGTCTCTAAAATATTCTTCCTGATGATGCACTATGTGATCAAAAGTATCAGGACACCTGGCTGAAAATGACTTACAAGTTCGTGGCGCCCTCCACCCGTAAAGCTGGAACTCAATATGGTATTTGCCCACTCTTAACTTTGATGAGAGTTTCCATTCTCGCAGGCACACGTTCATTCAGATGCTGGAAGGTGTCTTGGAGAATGGCAGCACATTCTTCACGGAGTGCTGCACTGAGGAGAGGTATCGATGTCGGTCGGTGAGGCCTTTCACAAAGTCAGTGTTCCAAAACATTCCAAAGGTGTTCTGTAGGATTCAGGTCAGGACTATGTGCAAGCCAGTCCATTACAGGGATGTTATTGTCGTGTAACCACTCCGCCACAGGCCGTGCATTATGAACAGGTGCTCGATCGTGTTGAAAGATGTAATCGCCATCCCCTAACTGCTCTTCAACAGTGGGAAACAAGAAGGTGCCTAAAACGTCAATTTAGGTCTGTGCTATGATAGTGCCGCGCAAAACAACAAGGGGTGCATGAAAACACATGACCACACCATAACACCATCGCCTCCGAATTTTACTGTTGGCACTACAAACGCTGGCAGATGATGTTCAGTGGACATTCGCCATACCCACACCCTGCCATCGGCTCGCCACATTGTGAACCGTGCTTCATCACTCCACACAACGTTTACGCTCGTCACACCAAGCGAGGCGTCGTTTGGTATTTACCGGCGTGATGTGTGACTTATGAGAAGCCGCTCGACCATGATATCCAAGTTTTCTCTACTCCCGCCTAATTGTCATAGTGTTTGCAGTGGATCCTGATGCAGTTTGGAATTCCTGTGTGATGATCTGTCTATTACACATTACGACCCTCTCCAGCTGTCGGCGGTCTCTGTCAGTCAACAGACGAGGTCGGCCTGTACGCCTTTGTGCTGTACGAATGGCTCTGAGCACTATGGGACTTAACATCTTTGGTCATCAGTCTCCTAGAACTTAGAACTACTTAAACCTAACTAACCTAATGACATAACACACATCCATGCCCGAGGCAGGATTCGAACCTGCGACCGTAGCAGTCGCGCGGCTCAGGACTGAGCGCCTAGAACCGCTAGACCACCGCGGCCGGCTGTGCTGTACGAGTCCCTTCGCGTTTCCACTCTCACTTTGTCTAATAACTACTGAGGTCGCTGATATGGAGTACCTGACAATGCGTGATAGCACAATGCACGTAATGTGGAAAACTTTTGTTTTTGGGGTGTCCGGATACTTTAGATCACGTAGTGTAAGTGGCCGTTTCACCAGAAAGCGGGCTTCTCGAAATTGTATTCTTTTGCCGCACTCATCCTGATGTTTCGCTATCGCTTCGTCTCAGACGAATCTATTTATCATATTCAGATACTTGTGAGATGATCTGTGACCCTGTCTCTCCTACTTATACTGGTCCACATTTCGACATTTCGTACACTCCAACAGTACGTAGTTTCCCGACTACGCCTTTCGTTGAGCCAAGAACATTTTTTGTTGCTCGACAAAGACCTCACGTGCAATGGCCCCTTGCACACAAAGTAATAGGAAAGGGCTCTGTGCTTCATTCTGCTCTTCTCTGTTTCCTTCTTCCTTTGTCGCCATTGTTGCCTTGTCGCCGTCCGACAGGAAGGTACTTTGTGCTTACCTCTGCTGTTCTTTGTCGCCATCCCACAACCACTGGCTCCAGAGATAGACCTGAGGTTGTGCAGTTCGGCCTTCAGATGTTCTGCAGCTCTCATACATGCGTACAACGATAACATTTCAGACAGACGATGCTGCTATTAATGTCAAATGTTTAGTTTTTGAAACAGCCTGCATGCTACGCGTAACGGTCCGGACTGAAGAGGTGTTTCTTCAGTTGCGTACAAGAAAATGTCCGCTGTAATAGGGGAACAGGGGTTCAAATGGCTCTGAGCACTGTGCGACTTAACTTCTGAGATCATCAGTCGCCTAGAACCTAGAACTACTTAAACCTAACTAACCTAAGGTCATCACACACATCCATGCCCGAGGCAGGATTCGAACCTGCGACCGTAGCAGTCGCTCGGGTCCAGACTGTAGCGCCTAGAACCGCACGGCCACTCCGGCCGGCGGGGAACAGGGGAACTGATAGCTACACTATCCATCTATTAATAAAATTAGTAAGACTGCGAGTGCTTTACTTGCCGGAGAGCATCTAAAAAAAATTCTCTAGAAGTGTGGCCGTAATGAACTACCAGCTTTTCGCATGAATTTGAAGGCAAAATTCATAAGGTTTATTGCTTGTGGATGCTCCCGAGTATTTATTAATTGAAAATGGCAAGGAGTCTTTTTTTCGCTCTGTTTATAGCTCTTGTACCTATAACGAATCCAGCTCTGAAAAGATTTAGTAAATGAAATTTAATCGTGATTTTGCTTAAATATTTAACTCGGAAAGTCAATTAAGTAAAATCTAATAATTTTTCACTCGGCAGAAACCCGATTTACCACAGTTACTCTAAGAGATACGTTCAAATTTAATAAATGAAACTCCAAAATAATGTAAATTTCCCGTGGAACAGTTGGTCAAACAAATTGTAATATCTCTCGATCTACAAAAGCAAGCGATCTCATTCATGAAACTTCCTGGCAGATTAAAACTGTGTGCCCGACCGAGACTCGAACTCGGGATCTTTGCCTTTCGCGGGCAAGTGCTCTACTATCTGAGCTACCGAAGCACGACTCACGCCCGGTACGCACAGCTTTACTTCTGCTAGTATCTCGTCTCCTACCTTCTAAACTTTACTCTGCAATCTCATTCATGATTTTGAGAGTGCCGCAATTTGACGAGTTCCAGAACGTAACCATAAGCTCCTGTCAGCTATCACATTTGAAATACCCACTTTGTATAAGTGTGGCAATGAGGAATGACTAGCTTTATTCTGATTGTTCGGAGCACAGAATGTAATGGCGAACCCCAATTTTCACGCATTTTACAAAATTCATTTGAATACACAGATATCACCGCACACCCATATATTTAAGCTCATCCCCAAAAGAGACAGAGATTCTTATAATAGCCACCAAACAAAAGAAGCAGAGAGGCGGAGTCAGTAATCAGTAATGAAAGACAAATAATGTCATGGCAACAGTGACAACAAGAATTACACTCATTATAAAACTACTTTCAATCAAAGAAATACACATTAAGTCCGTCAGGAATTATTGTATTTTCTATAAACTGATTAGAACTGTTTACCAAGTCTTTACTGAGAGAGACATTTGTGACAATCCTTAGAGAAGGTGATAAGACATATCATCAGTAGCTAGGAAGTGGCGGGGTTGAAATCATAGCTCGCACATCAGCTGCAGCTTTTATATCCTCTTATTTTTAAGTCTTACTCATCTTTCTCCGTTCATAATATGATAATCTGCCTGAAAGCCGACCGGAGTGGCCGAGCCGTTCTAGGCGCTACAGTCTGGAACCGCGCGACCGCTACGGTCGCAGGTTAGAATATTGCCTCGGGCATGGTTGTGTGTGATGTCCTTAGGTTAGTTAGGTTTAAGTAGTTCTAAGTTCTAGGGGACTGATGACCTCAGATGTTAAGTCCCATAGTGCTCAGATCCATTTGAACCAACCCAAACACATATTATTATTGTTGTTACTGTTATTGTTATTTGAGTAGAGACCATGCAGGGTCACGGAAAGCATTCTGCCTCTTTTGAGGAGTCTTTCTGATATTCTGCTACTCTCATTGTTGTCGATTTTATGTACATCTTCATTTAACTGTGTCCCTCGTTTTTTTTTATCTTCATTCTCTGACCCAACATTCCACTTGTACATCTTGTCTCTGTATATGTTGCTCTCTTCAATTTCTGTTGATCGATCCTCTTGTTTGTATGTCAGAATTTTGCTGGTGAGTCTCATTGGTGGAAGCCTGCTGATATTCCCGTGGCACCTTAACCTTCTTTTTCTGACGTCTACAGCTAGGTTTAACATGTTTGTAGCGTGAAATCTCTATCCCTCTTCTGTCAACTTTAGGCTGAGAATTATCTTCGCGATTCTGCGCTCTTCCTTCAGTATGCTTTCCAAATCGCTTTCGAATGGAGTGATAGTGTCCCACTGGCATACCGGCGTGATTACTGTGTTGTTTGAATGGACATGCATATCTTTTTATATACGTCTTGTATTTTGAAGTAAATTCGCTTCATTTTTTTGTAATCTAGTTGTCTGTGAGAGCTTTTCTCCTCCTGGGGGCTTGAGGATTTCACCTTGGTATTGGAAAAGTTTAACTCTGTTTATCTTACCGTATTCTGTGTATAACTTCTCTTTGTTTTGTTTTGATCTTAGGAATTCAGATTTTCGGAAAGAAATTTGCACATCAAAATTTCCTGCATTTTCTTTTACTATCCCACATATTTGATTGCAATTGCCTCGTTATCCGTGAGTAAGGCCAGGTCATCTGCCAAATACAGGTTTGAGATTTTTTTCTTGTCCCGGGACCATTCTAGTCATTTTGATTTCCAGGGTTCTTAGATTTTTCAGTTTTTTTTTTTTTTTTTACATTACTTCTTGTTTTGTCCAGGACTTGGTTGAACAATACTCGTAGTCATAATAATACGTAGCCTTGGCAAACCCCAGTTTTGATCATGAAGGGGGTCGGAAATTTCACTCACGAATTTCAGCTTCGATTTTGTGCCATTGAATAACTGCCTGATTAGTCGCATTGTTTTATGGTCGAGACACTAGACTCCTAAGATGCTGAACAAGGACTGTCGATCAACAGAATCATAAGCTTTCTTGTAATCCACGTAAGTGCAAATGATTGGACTATTTCATATAGCCTTGTATTTTAGAATTGTTTTCTTACTGAAGATTTGTTCTGTGCATGAACGACAGGGGTGGAAGCCGGCCTGGTATTCACTAGTTTCGTGTTCTAGCTGCTCAATTGTTAATTGTATCAATGTCAAAGTGTGTCTTCCGATATCCCTGCGTTCCTCGTTATATTGATTTTGCTTCACACCTGGAAGCGAAACTTATGACAATAAATACCTTAACTGGAACTTGAATGAGTTCTTTTTTGGAGAACCATTTCAATCGGTTAATAAGAGATGGTACGATCTTGATCCGGCACTGTACCCAGTTACTTGGGCCACTTTTTAGTTTCATTTTGACGTCAAATTCAGTCACAATATAATAGCTATACGATGCGCACCTTGGATAGGTAATTGTCTTCACGGGAGCTGTCCTTCACAGGCAGGTTCATTAGGGCGGACGCTTTTCAAACTCATATCCCCTAGCAGCTGGCTGGGCAGCTTGCAAATAGACAAAATAAAGCAAAACCGGAAAATATTTCATGCACATGAAGATAGGCAACCCAACTTACATCATTCCCACCCACTACAGATGATGTAAGCTGGATAGCCTAACTCAGTGTGCATCAAATACTTTCCCGGCTAATTTTATTTTGTCCACATTGCACAACTAAATCTTGCAAAGAGCGACGAATAGTTTTCAGAAGCTGAAATTGATGAAGTTGAATCATACGCAGGATTTTCGTTTCCCATTATTTCGAAAATCACAGGTAATTATTCCAGCGAAAGTAATGATAAAATTAGAAACATTGTTATCTAATTTTATTATGGTTTCTTTGACTTGGTTGAATGTCCAAGCTGCTGAAGTGCAAGAATCTAAGAAGGACATAGGACTCTACCTTCTTCATTAACAGGGACAGTGTAGTCTTCTATAACACGCTCCAAAATACAGAGGAGGTACAATAAAACTTGTACCGTAAGTCAGGCAACCCAATTTGCATCATCAGACCTCGGAGCGGATGACGCATATTTCGTTGCCTATCTTAAGGTATATGAAGTATTTTCCGGAACAGTTTTTCGCACCCTGTATAAGAACAAAGTGGCCAAGGTACCCTCTCAGAAGCTTCTATCAAAGTTATGTGATACGCATTGACGGATAAAAATGATAACACCAAAAATATTCAGTGTGGAGTAATACAATTTCTGAAATTCATTTGTCTAGGTGACATACGTAAGTATTAACGCTGCAAGATTAAAGTTGAGTTATGTCTTTGTAAATGTGAAATGCAAGTACATTAATAATGGATGTCACGGACGGAATGTTGAACGCAAGCTTGCAAATACGCATGCAGTCTCTTGTACAGATGCCGGATGCAGGTTTGTGAAATTGTTGGATGGACTTCCACGCCACTGGCCGCGGTGGCCGTGCGGTTCTAGGCGCTTCAGTCTGGAACCGCGGGACTGCTGCGGTCGCAGGTTCGAATCCTGCCTCGGGCATGGATGCGTGTGATGTCCTTAGGTTAGTTAGGTTTAAGTAGTTCTAAGTTCGAGGGGACTGATGACCTAAGATGTTAAGTCCCATAGTGCTCAGAGCCATTGAACTTCCACGCCTTTTGCACTTGGTCGGTAGATACAAGTACGGTTAATGCTGTTTGTGGATGACGCTGAAGGTGTCCCTCGATGACGTTCCATATTTCCCCCATTGGAGGCAGATCTAGTGATCGAGGAGGCCAAGGAAACATGTCGACACTTCGTAGAGCATGGTGGGCTACAAAGCAGTGTCGGTGAGCGTTATCCTACTGTTCATGGAAGGCAGAGCAACCAGTCGAATCACCAGACTGACATATGTGCAGTCAGGGTGTGTAGAATACCCACGAGTGTGCTCCTGCTGTCATATGAAATCGCATTCCGGACCATAACGTCAGGTGTGGGTTCAGTTTGTCTATCAGTCCGACATGTTGGTTACAGGTCCTCAACCGGCCTCCTTCTAACCAACGCACAGCCGTCACTGACACAGAGACAGAACCACCTTACATCAGAAAAGACAACAGATCTCCACCCTGCCCTTCAGTCAGCTCTCGCCTGGCACCACTGAATTCGCAAATGGCGGTGGTTCGGGGTCAGTGGAATGCAAGCTATAGTGCACTGGGCTCGAAGCTGTTCGTTATGTCACTGTGCTGCCAACAGCTACTCAGATTACTGCTGGAGATACAGTACGATGCACCAGAGCCATACACCGAATGCGATAGACTCCACTCTTGGCAGTGCCACGTGGCCGTCCGGAATTCAGTCTTCTTGCGACCTTTATATTCTCGTGACTATCGCTGCCAGCTGTCACGTACAGTGGTTACATTCCTGCCAAGTATTTCTAGAATATGCCAGAAGGAATATCCAGCTTGTCTTAGCTCTACAGGACTATTACAAATGATTGAAGCGATTTCATAAATTCACTGTAGCTCCATTCATTGACGTGCGGTCACGACACACTACAGATACGTAGAAAAACTCATAAAGTTTTGTTCGGCTGAAGCCGCACTTCAGGTTTCTGCTGCCAGAGCGCTCGAGAGCGCAGTGAAACAAAATGGCGACAGGAGCGGAGAAAGCGTATGTCGTGCTTGAAATGCACTCACATCAGTCAGTCGTAACAGTGCAACGACATTTCAGGACGAAGTTCAACAAAGATCCACCAACTGCTAACTCCATTCGGCGATTGTATGCGCAGTTTAAAGCTTCTGGATGCTCTGTAAGCGGAAATCAACGGGTCGGGCTGCAGTGAGCGAAGTAACGGTTGAACACGTGTATCTGGACATGCTGGAAAATTGGCTCGTGCCACAACTGGAGACCGACAGCGCCGACTTCATCTTTCAACAGGATGGTGCTCCACCGCACTTCCATCATGATGTTCCGCATTTCTTAAACAGGAGATTGGAAAACCGATGGAACGGTCTTGGTGGAGATCATGATCAGCAATTCGTGTCATGGCCTCCACGCTCTCCCGGCTTAATCCCATGCGATTTCTTTCTGTGAGGTTATGTGAAATATTCAGTGTTTAAACCTCCTCTACCAAGAAACATGCCAGAACTGCGAGCTCCCATCAACGATGGTTTCGAACTCATTGATGGGGACATGCTGCCCCGAGTGTGGGAGGAACTTGATTATCGGCTTGATGTCTGCCGAATCACTAAAGGGGCACATATCGAACATTTGTGAATGCCTAAAAAAACTTTTTGAGTTTTGTATGTGTGTGCAAATCATTGTGAAAATATCTCGAATAATAAAGTTGTTGTAGAGCTGTGAAATCGCTTCAATCATTTGTAATAACCCTGTATTATAGAACCTCGTTCAAGTTCTTTAAGGTGTTGGAAATGGCGTCTATGTCTCCATGAAGGTATTCTTGAAATATCAACCTACCACGTCCAGAGTCTAAGGTAACTAACGCTTACGACCGTTACAGCGTGTATTTAAACCAAACTAAACGCATCCTTACACCAGCCGTAATAGCACCACTGTTACGCGACTGATGCAGAAACGCACCTATCAGCTTTTGTTTTGTCGTATATTCTTGTTGCTGATATTTTTTTCTGTCAGTTTATACAGTTGTTAACACAAAAACCAACTTTGTTACAAAATTATTAAAAACTTCTAAAATAACTTCTGGTAGGCGCATTAGCTGTTAGTAGCTCCTTTATTACATGATAATATGCAACCGGTTTCGCTTTGGTTCAATCACATCCTAAGGTTTATTCATAAAACTAATTTAGCATTGTTTCGTTAAAAATATGCTACTTCCAAGCATTTCGGATGACGCTCGGGTTGCCAGAACCGCCTGAATTTACGAGATGAAACATAAAAAATTTCTAAAAAACATTTAAAAGCCAAGACCGCACTAAATATTTTTTATTCAAGACAACCGGTTGCAACAATCGTAGCTGTCATCTGTTTGGTAGGACTGTTGAAACAGGTTGCCTTAGATAAAGAAATGTTTTGTTCGAACTTGGCTTTTGAATGGTTTTTCAAAAGTAAAACTGGTCGCCCTTCAATACTCTCATAGTGAGAGAATTCAGTGAAAAATTCCAGTGTGCAGTAGGCGCAGGCCGGGTACATCAGCACTGCGAGCCGCGGGTATGGACCAGTGATGAAAATCAACAAATTCCCGCGAAAGCCTCACTATGGAGACGGGACTATGGCTGAAGTAGGAAAGCCAGAAAACCTAACAGTCGAACTGACGTATTTTCGTTGAAACTGCCAGCTCGCACAATGCCCGAGAGCAGGGGCCAGCAAGAAGTATGGAAATAAATAGTTATTTTAAAAAAATTAAAAATTTCTGTAATGTATCTAAACTATGGATGCTCAAACCGTAAAATCATATGTTAACAGAGTTGTGTTCTGGGTATAATGCTAAGTCATATCATAAAATATGGGGTGATTGTGGCCACAGAAGGCTGTGCAGTTATGCATGTTATCTCTATCAAATTCAGACTTACGGGTGTTCTGTGATGCTACATCATTATTTATAGTCAGTACTTAATATAGTGGCAAAAGCAAGGAAAACAGAACGCTGAGTGCTACTGAAGTACGTAACAGCACCGTAAAACAGTTCTACTGTGCTAGTGCTGTTGCTCCTGTGAATTCAACGTCCTCCAGATACTGATTGCGGCGGTCCTGTTAAGGCGTAAATAAAATAAAGCAAGTAAGGAGTCTGGCAAACACGCGTTGTGGCACTTACAAGTGCAATGAGAGCAGGTATGCGACACCGGAGGGGAACATGGAAGGTCTACTCGAACGGCGTAGAAAACCTCAGAACACTGAAATCGCTAACTGTTGGAGCATCTCGAAATGAAATGGTTCATGCAAATAGCGTGTGAGGGCCGCGGAGAAGGAAGCAGCGTGTTAGCAGATAAGCATCTCCGTCCCGGTATCTGACGTCACGAATGGTTTAGCCCCTCCGACCGCAGCCGCTTTCACGCCTAGCCTCCCCCTCCTTTGCCCAGCTCCTCCCTCTTGCCGCCGAGCTCCTCGCTATCTCTTCCAGGCACTGCCGCCGGTATAAGAATGGCTGTGCCCCGTTACCCCTTTTGCGCAGACAACCGGCCTCACACCTCCCACACCAGCGTCTGATTTGATAACCCAGTTCCCAGGCTAACGTTAAGGCCGTCACTTTGTGCCTTAATTAAAACTTGAGAACCTCCCCGCACGCCGCAGAAAAAGTCGGGGACCCACAAATGCGACGACGGCAGCTTTGTCGACGTCGTCGTCGAGAAGAAAGGACGAAAAAAGTTCGTCGAGGCCAGTATGCAGCGCTTAGTCGTATAACACTAGTATTGTCATGCAGAGCAACTCGTTCACAAGGCCACAAAAACGGAATACAGATTATTTGTCACTCATTGGAAGGACGTTGAAGCTACTCGTGGCAAGAGATAAGGTCCACATTTGAAGGCAATGCTTCACTTGTTATACCTTGCCGTCAGAGTCGATAGCGTGTCCATATAAAAGCAAGTGGAATATACAGCCATTGCACATACAGGAAGATGAAAAAAAGTATGAAAAGCTTGTACGGATATTGCAGGAAAGGTTGTGCTGAGAAATAATTGTTCAGAAAAAAATTCGATACGGTGCTCCGTTTGCAAGTTAATTAGCATTTAAGTTAGCCAAACAGTCCGTTGTGCAAGCAACTTCAAGGCGCCGATCAGAGACGACGTCATCGAACGTGATTTTCTTTTGGTTTCGAACAGAAGAGTCATACAAAAGATGGACATGAGGCGGCAGTAAGGAACAAACCCCAAGCTAAGCCAGAGCAATCCTGTGCGCTATCATCTACGCCCTGAGAACCATTGATACTATTTGTAACTGGAGTAGGTTGAATTTGCGCTCGCAACAGCCTTATTAACCAACTTCAGTGTCAGTTAAACTGGAAACTGCGTAGCGAATCGAACTTTTTTCTTAACAGTTACTTCCTAGCACAATCAACCCCGCAACACTCTTGCAAGATTTTCAGAATTTTTCTGACCACCATATATAGCGACACTATTTAGCAAGAACGATAAAATGCGTGTTTCGGCGTATTGATCTCTACAAGGTCTGTCATGTGTGCTGATGGCCCAAGTGTATTGATAAATAGCCTGAGTACATTCTTATCAAACACAATCGAAGGAATAAAGAAACAGGTTCACAGCTTTCTTGAGGATAGACAGCCAGCCAATGTAGCCGAGCGGTTCTAGGCGCTTCAGTCTGGAACCGCGTGACCGCTAGGGTCGCAGGTTCGAATCCTGCCTCAGGCATGGATGTGTGTGATGTCATTCGGTTAGTTAGGTTTCAGTAGTTCCAAGTTCTAGGGGACTGATGACCTCAGAAGTTAAGTCCCATAGTTCTCAGAGCCATTTGAACCACTTTTTTTGAGGGTGGAGATTTTTCTGCGTAGTCTGTTTCATTTTGAAATAATCATCTGTTTCATAATTAAGCCATCAACCCTTGGTTGATCACGTTATGTCCGTTACTTACATTGCTATAAAATGTGTAAGCACAATATACAGAGTGTTTCAAATCTATTCGTTCAGATTAATGCAGGAGGTACAGATGTTCAAAACAGATATATTTCGATCAGGAAAATATGGTCTTTGAAGTCAACGTGTAATGTTAGGGAACAATTTGTTAGTGGCGTTGACGTAAGCTTTTGTGTCAGTGTCGCTGAATGGGAATGTGTACTGACGTTCAAAACTGCTATACCGTAGGGATGGTTGGGTCTGAGGTCTGCTTGGCAACACACCGATTCATTCAGAAGCAAGGCCACCTCTTGACAATGACTGCCTGTGACTTCCCTGTAAGCACACGGGTCGAATTTTCGGGAGATGATACCTATATGTAGCCTGTGGTATTAAATAAAGAACAGTGGAAATCACTTCGCTAAATCATTTGAACTATCGCCTTTAAAAAAATAATTAATTAAGATTTATTAGTGAAAAGGATACAGCGATATTTACGCCTTCAAGTGCAAAACTTCACTCTCGGATTCTGTGTGAGTTGAAATTTCCATGGAGGTTTCGGCATTGTATACTTTGATATTGATTTCTTGTACAATCTGAGCTATGTCGTACGTATAAAACTGTTGTATCATATTGTTGGTGTCATCATACCGACACTTCCCCTTTTTACGATGCTTTCAAATGCCTTTTGTATGATATAGATCATCCTGCGCAAGAAATCAATATAAAAGTATATTATGTCAAAACCTCCGTTGGAAATTCAACTCACACAGAATCCGAGAATGAGGTTCAGAACTTGAAGGCATAAATATCTTAAGTCTGGCTGTTCATTAATAAATAGTAATTAATTATTTTTGTAAAACGATAGTTCAAATGATTTAGAGAAGTGACTTTTAGAAGTAATGACATGCAATTGTTAACGCGTGGTGCTTTTGGGAACATCAGTTCACTTTGATAGTAATAAACCAACAACGAGGTAGTACGTTGCATTAGATGATAACACGCTCGTAAGTGCTTACCTCTCAGGTACATCGTCCTCGCAGCAGGTGCTATGAACACGGTAACGAATGTGAGACACGATTGTTAAAAGCTAATCACAAGCAGCGCTTACAGCCCACATCCATAGTCGGCTGAGAAAGAGGGGCTTACGGAACGAAATTTCTCATTTGTGCAACGACAACTGAACGTCGAGCGGATTAAGCTCCCAATTAGCTGGTGGCAGTTTTGAATTGCCTTTCGACGTGACGCAGGTGTTCGGTCATTAAACTGGAACTGGCGGGGTTTAAGCTTTCCCGCACGATCTCTCTCAGCGATTCTGCTGTGAGAGAATTAACAGCGCGTTCACGCCGCGTTCCTAGGTGTGACGATTACCAGGTAGCACAAGCGTTCACGGGTATGACGTCACCACACTGATACACAGATACGGCTGCAAGGATATTACATTAAGAGACCGACAGATTTAAGTTACAGGTTCTGTGATCGGAAGTAGTAAGTTTCAAATTTCTGTTCGGCTATAGTAGTTTACATCTTTCACCTAAGTTTACATCTTTCACCTAAACTAATATAGTTAAAAGATTAGTACAATTCATGGAAGCTATGACTGAATAGTCATACTCAAATAGATAAAAATGAATAGTCGAAAGAACTGAAATCATGCAGATTTCAAAATTATTTTAAAATTAAACTGTATAAAACATTTTCGTGCCTTTACCAAGGCATGTACTTTATAATATACTCTCGAGACAGTGCACGTTACCAAGGCATGTACTTTATAATATACTGTCGAGACAGTGAACGTCATATTTTGTAGGGATATCTTCCGGGAACTGTGGATGCTGGCATGGAGTTCCAGTACGACGTAACCCACGCTCTGGAAACGAGCGATCGAGATAGTTACTCAGTGCACGTGAATGACTTGGCGACTTTCCTACTTGCTAGATATATACGATAAATCTGAAACGGATATACATCAATATTTCTCAATGCATTTGATGCGGATGGTATTCGGGTGACACAAATATTTTCTAGTAGGCTTCTCTGGAGGCTGTGAACAGTCTAATCTTGATTTCACTAACCCTATAGTAGTAATACATAGCATACTGTAGTATATTACTTGATTCGTCACGTAAAAGTATTTCCTGAAGCTTTGTATGTTTTCGAGGGAAATATGGCGCCCGTGGTGAAGCAGCTACCAGTTTGGTTTTCTCAGCATCTCAGTGTCGACCTCCCGCAGGCCAGACTAATCTTGGTGCCTCTATTTGTGCACACTTGATATTTCCTGTCAGTCCTCTTTGATTTGCATTGCACACCCTTGAGCAATTTCGTAGGATGTGTGGATAATAATGACATTTTGCTGTCTGTTGCTAAAGTAAGAGGTGAACCAACTGTGAGCTACTCCACCTATTTCGTAATGCTCCAAATTCTGGAGCAATATTTTGTGATCTACACAGTTAAGTCAAAACTATGCCTAGAGTTCAAAACCTTTTGTTTATCTCATCCACTAACTCACAGATAATAGAGAATACAGTATTTTCAGTTGTTAAACGGCTTCTAAAGCCGAATTGTACATTTGATAGCAAATTGTGTGATACAGAATGAGCAATTACCCTTACATACACAGCCTTTTGAATAACTTTAGCAAACACTGATAGTATAGAAATAGGTCTAAAATTGTCTACATTATCCCTTTTTGCCTTTTTAGAAAGCGGCTTTACTATTGAGTACTTTAATCGATCTGGAAACTGACCATTACTGAAGGAAAAATTACAAATATGGCTAAATAGAGGGCTAACATGTGCAGCACAGTACTTTAATATTCCGTTATGCACTCCATCATAACCATGAGAGACCTTAGTCTTCAGGGATTTAATTGTTGACCAATCTTCCCCTTGTCTGTATCACAGAGGAGTATTTCAGACATCAATTACCGAAAGGCATTTGCCAAGAAAGTTATATGATTCCCTGTAGAAAATAAATTTTAATTTAATTCGCCAGAAATGCTCCGAAAATGATTGTTAAATACTGTACAAACATCTTATTTATCAGTAACTGAAATATTTTTACTACCAACTGACTGTATCGTCGACCTTGTACTACTGACCAGACACTTCCTTCACAACTCGCTACATGGTTTTAATTTTATCCTGTAAATTAGCTATTCTATTTATATACCACGTACTCTTTGCCTTCCTAATATCATTTTAAGCATTATACAATACTGTTTGTAATGGGCTACTGTAGCTTTATTGTGACTACTTTTCACATTTCGATATAATTTCAATTTTGTTCTACATGATATCCTTATCCTACTAGCCAGCCACACGGGCTGCCTATTACTACTACTACAAAATTTAGAACTTTCTAATGGAAAGCAAATCTCAAAGAGCATGAAAAATATTGTTAGCAACGCATTACATATCGGAACCATAAACATCCTGCCATTCTTGTTCCTTGACGGGTTTTAAAAACTTTCTATTACTGTTGGATTAACTTCGCTACGTAGTTTGTAGTTACATGTGACATTTGTTTGAGTACAGAAGCCTTTTAGTGTTAAAATCTCTGCAGCATGGTCTGAAAGACCATTCACCCTTTTACTAACAGAATGTCCCTCTACTAATGAAGAATGAACAAAACGTTTGTTTGTGGCTGTGCTACTGTTCCCCTGCACCCTACTTGGAAAAACAGAGCCTGCAACAGATCATATGAATTTAGAAGATCTACCAACACCCTTTTTCTTGCACCATCATATACAAAATTAATACTGAAGTGACCACATCTAACTAATTTCTGGTACTTCCTACAAAGTGAATCAAGGACCCTACCTAGCTTGAGCAGAAACGCTCGGAAGTCAGAGTTAGGGGACCTGTAAACAACAACAATTAAAAGTTTGGTTTCACTAAATTCAGCTGCCCCTGCACAACTTTCGAATATCTGTTCAGTGCAGTGCCGTGATATGTCTATGGACTCAAATGGAATACTGTTTTTTTGCATACATAGCCACTGGCCCACCCCACATGGAACTCCTTGATAAACAGCAAGCTAATCTGTATCCTCTGAATTCTCCAATTATTTAAGTGGTGCTACGATATACCAATAATTTCAGAGTCAACATCTACAAGCAGTTCACTAACATTGTCTGTAATAACTCTTACATTTTGATGAAATATGTTAATTCCTTCTCTACCTGAAATCATGACGTCCTCTGAAGGTGGTCCCTTAGTTAGAGGGACTTCCTTTGAGCAGGTACACCTATCAGCTGTCTTCAATCTAAAAAAGGTGTGGGCCATGCCTAGTGAAACCTGATCTACTGATAGACCAAGCTGGCACCACTGCAATGTTATCCATGCCATTTGTCATCAGCGACCTCTCCAGACCCATGCTAACGCCACTAACAGACGCATTAAGATTAGGCCGATTATGGCGCTGAAACAGTAGCACGAAATGCACATTAGTGCCACCAGTTTGAGTAGCTATCTTTACCAGATCACCATCTACATCATATGCCCTGTCCCTATCAAGACTGTTTCCTGCTTCAGCCACTGTCACTACCTGATCCTCCTTCGTAAAATTCCTACATAACTCCCCTACGCTGTCAGTCACCTGAGGCAACCCTGCACTAGGCTTCACAATGCTGCTGACCTAGTACTCACTCCCCACCACTTCCTGCAACTGCTGGCCCACACGTCTATCGTGGCGAATTACCTAGCAGCAGAACCTTATTTTTTGTGTTAGACTTGGCAACTGACCTAGACCTCCTAACTGCTGAGGACTGCTGCATGTTCCCTACATCTACAGCTACAAGAGGCTCCACTCAACTCTGACAGTTGGTAACATCTATTGCATATTTGCAAATTGTAACTGTCTGAATACCTCCTCCTCCTAGTTGCCTTCTTGCCAACTGCCAGTTTTATACCAGGTCATTAATATACAACATAGACAGCAAAGGTTAAAATGGTCTCGAAGAACAACTGTTGATATGTTTCTGCATTATCATGAATTTCCCTTTCCCATCATGGTCAGTTCCAGCGATGTGTGCTGGAGGAATAATATGTTACCATACTCTTACTGTATCGTACGCCCTCGTAAGTCTGACTGTAAAACTATCCATAGTGCAGAATGATTCTCTTGTATTGTCTGGAGTAGAGCTGGATGAGCATTTGAGCGACTCTCTCACGCTTACTAAAAGACCCCGCGAGGAACGCTCTACTCTTCTTTGGACCTGGTCGATCTTTCCTGTTAATTTTACACGATAAGGGTCCCAGAGCGAGTCCACTACTTGCTCCCGTATGTTGATCCTTTACACACTCTTGAAGACGTGGGGTGTAAACACATCTGTGCAAAATTTCGCTTTATCGCTAAAACCTAACAGACTGACCATGTGCCGTTGAACATCAGCCATTTATGCTAACATTTAACTGCGTCTCACATCTGTTACTTTCGTCATATAGACAATACTTCACGGTACGATCGTAACAAGTCATCTTGTGTTAAAATCCACAGCACTTCTTTCAAAAACACACATACTGCTGAACATCGATGGATTCCCCCACAAAGTTTTCAGCGTGGCAGAAATACGTAACACTGTTAATTCCTTCATACGGTCTTACGTGTCTCGAGATTCCCACGTCAAAGGACCAATCGTGTTGAAATTTCCAAATATATTATTAGGCTGCTTGTTGTTATTTTGCAGCTTGTATCTAAAATACACAACAGACTGCACTTCCTGTGTCAAACACACACACAACATGCTTACGACTTTTTTGCGTCTCAGGTAGTCGGCTAATTACGACGTGATATTATCTGTATTACAGAGGAGCTATTTAAACTTTTGCAAATTAAGTAGAGATAAAGTAAAAAATAATGGTGAGTGAACGACCGTAGAGGACAAGAAAATGCATTTTCTTCTTGTGTAACCAAAGTTTCTTTGAGGTAGTGAACATACACATGCATCACGTCCTATTTACAACAACTGAAAAAAAGTCTAAATTGACTATTACTCGTTAGTATTTATATTATAGGACGTTTCTGTTTCCCAGCCTGGTTTTTATATCATCACTGTCGTATGAAGAGATCACATTGCAGGGGGTATAACTTTTTTTCATTCGTAACGTATATGGATTAGAATCACTACATTTAACGATTTACATTTAGATTTAATCTCAGTTCATTTAGTAATGTGAATATTAGATTTCTAAATGTCGTTCAACACTTTCTGCTGTTTCACTGTATCGTTCACGTAAATGAAATATGCTTTAAGAGTTCATCATCAACAATAAGTGTTCTGCCTTATTTATGTCATTTGCGTATGCATTCGGCTTACATGTAATTACGTGTAGTTCTTGTGTGCACGTAGAAATGTATTAATATGTATAATTAATAAGATTCTTAAAAACAGTTCCTAACCTTATCTTTTCTTCTATTCCAGGTAAGCATTTGACGTTTCATGCTGTGAATCAATAACGAGTGAGTACATGCAGCACCTAAAAAATACGGATAATGTATAAGGCCTCAATTGACAGAGTTATATTTCCTATCAGCTGAGGCGGACTTACTTTAGTACAATGAATAAGTTTCGGAGGAATATTGCTTATGGAGCGTAACGGAAAGCATCCTTTAACAGCTCATAGGAAAAGAAAATCCCTTTGAGTAAATTCGCAACACCATACAGAACTTTACTGACATGAATTCCTTTGCCGAATATTCCGTTTCTTGTTCCATCTACTACCCGCAGAATTTACGAAAGACATCGCAAAATGTTACTCACAACGACTTATTAGGAAGAGGTAGTGATGAAAAACAGGGAAAAATAAACACCACGTGCTTCATTCCGTATCGATTTCATTGAATTTGTTTGAAGAGAAAGCAGAAAAAAAGTAAGAAGAAGAAAGCAGGAAGTTTTGTTAAATATCTAAGTAGCTTTTCTTAATTTATTTTCACCGCGGAGAGACCATTCGGTTGTGTGTGAAGCGATTTAATTTCGTACACAAGACTAATGACTAAGGGAACGAATACTTCTTGTTGCTGTTCTCTGTTTCACAACTAAGGATGAAACATCAACGAAAGACACACCCGGCTGACATTTTTATGCGTAGCACTACTGTATGCTATTGTTACAAAATGGAAGGGCATGAGTGTACAGTATATATTTTACATCTTTCTTTCCATTATTAATTGGCATTCTCTACTCTGATGAGTAGAGGCTACATGGTACTTCTCAGCCAAATACCAGTCCAGCAAATAGAGGGGGTTCTTTGTTGACAATAGAGGGGAAAGGCCAACCACACAGCACACAAACCGCTGTTGAAAGCGCTGCCTACGATTGGCAAGAGCGTGGGAACACAGCACTGCGCAAGTCATCGACTTTACTGAGTAGGCACCTAAACTGATACACTTACACATACACTAAGCTTTCATACATTCCGTCTGTGACACATCTTTCCGGAATTACATTAAAGCCGGCCGGTGTGGCCGAGCGCTTCTCGGCCCTTCAGCCTGGAGCCGCGCGACCGCTACGGTCGCTGGTTCGAATCCTGCCTCTAGCGTGGACGTGTATGATGTCCTTAGGCTAGTTAGGTTTAAGTGGTTCTAAGTTCTAGGGGGCTGATGACCTCAGATGTTAAGTCCCATAGTGTTCAGAGCCATTTAAACCAATTACATTAAAAATAATTCCCTTCCCCCGGTTCTGACCAAAACATTAGGGATGTTTCCGTGAGGCACGTGCTGGAAGCAAAAATCCTCCCCACTACTGATCCTTCTGACTCTACGATAGCTCATCACTCGAAAGGCCCATTTAAGCAGAGAACATCTGCAGCATTTGCCCTATAATCTAGGGTAACCTTCCAGGAAGGTGGAGGCAAGGGTAGAAAAATATTTCTAATCCTGAGCCAGTGTCGCAGGCGGAAACACAATCTGAGCAAATTAGCTTTTACATATTTCTTTTTTTCCCATTTTTTCGTTGTTAGTTGTTATCTATACCATCTCTCTAGAAACTTCACTGTATGTGTGCAAGTAACTCTCTTGGGCATTCTATGTTAATCGGTTGGGGGTGTGGCTGGGTCTTCAGGGGTCCCTACCATTGTAATCGGAACTGAATGTTGGATAATGTTGTTTGCTGTATCGTAAATAGACACGGGAATATGTGCATATACCAGGTGGGCATAGTTAAACCGACAGTGTTTCGAGTGCTGCAGTGCGGACTGTATACATCGTAGGACGCTGAAACATCGTAGGTATGTTTACTGGTCAGTGATCTCGCGGGATATGCTGAAAAAGTAACAGTTACAGTTTCTACCACCAGATGACAATTTGTTGCTATAAGCAGGGAAAATGTAAAATATTTCCTGTTTTGACGTCAGTACGCTGTGTGTCGCTTGGCGACGCGTGTTGATTTCTTTTGTTGCGTGACTGTTGCTGTAAAGGGATCAAAATGTTGCACTTTTCCGTATGAAACGCAATAGCTGTTGAGAGGAAACACAGTGCACTGCTGGTAAAGTAGTTTTATCAGAACTTTAGCAATACCAGCGGTGCATTGCGGAAGATCGCTAACAGAAACAGCTGAGAAGAAGCCCCCATATCAATAAATGAGCTAAAAAAATTTGTAGAAACAGATGACATAGGTGGTGCAGCAGAGAAAGGGAGGCGACCTATTCGTACGACAGTCGTTAATAAAGTTGCTCTACCTATAACCACCCGTGCAGTACATGGCTCATCTTCTACAGTCAGTGCTCTGTCCGTGTCACGGAAATTGTCTCTCTCCCAGGTCACCAGTACAAAATATTTTGTGGTGCATTCTGTGTTAACGTCGCGGCACACTTTATAATGTGCTCTTAATGAAGCCCTAAGAAAGGCTACAACGCCGTGACTATGCGCTTCGTGTTTTAGCGCGCATGGAAATGGATGACACGTATTCGGAGAATATGCTTTGGATGAAGGAGGCTTACTTCACTCTGCTTGGTGCCATGAATGCACGAACATTTCGCATATGACGTTATAGTCAGCCACTTGTTCTGCAGAAACATTCACTGTACTCAGCTTATGTGACTTGTTGTGTAGTTTCACAAGGTCCTTCATGCTCTGTTTCTCATAGAGGAGATGACACCTAATGGTCCTGTTGCGTGTACAGTGACATCTACACTTTACGAGGAGCTCCTCCTGTAACAGGTGATTCGAGCTTTGCAACACGTGATTCCAGCTTTGTAAGAACGGATCTCCCGGCGGAAGTTCGAGTCCTCCCTCGGGCATTGGTGTGTGTGTTTGTCCTTCGGATAATTTAGGTTAAGTAGTGTGTAAGCTTAGGGACTGATGACCTTAGTAGATAAGTCCCATAAGACTTCACACACATTTGAACGTTTTTTAAGAACGAACCTGTGTTCATACCTTTATTTTCCTGCGTGCAAGATATTACGACAACACATGTCACTTGCCCGTGAAATAGCTCTAACCAATTCCAAGATGTGTGGCCTGCCAGATCCCCCGACCTAAATCCACGTGATTACTGAGTGGGGATATCTGAAAGATCGTGTCTAACAGGGATGTCGTCTGACTCTTCTTGATATGAAGGCTAGCATACGACGACATCTCGCTCTTATTACACCAGAAATGCAGCATATTACCGTGTTATGTGACCATATTGAACACATGAACTTGTACCATATTCTAATACAGGCGCCAGAATCACACTTATCATGTCTATATTAGTTCCTCCTATTTGCTGCACAAGCATTGTTGTTGTTGTTGTGGTCTTCAGTCCTGAGACTGGTTTGATGCAGCTCTCCATGCTACTCTATCCTGTGCAAGCTTTTTCATCTCCCTGTACCTACTGCAACCTACATCCTTCTGAATCTGCTTAGTGTATTCATCTCTTGGTCTCCCTCTACGATTTTTACCCTCCACGCTGCCCTCCAATACTAAATTGGTGATCCCTTGATGCCTCAGAACATGTCCTACCAACCGATCCCTTCTCCTGGTCAAGTTGTGCCACAAACTTCTCTTCTCCCCAATCCTATTCAATACTTCCTCATTAGTTATGTGATCTACCCATCTAATCTTCAGCATTCTTCTGTAGCACCACATTTCGAAAGCTTCTATTCTCTTTATCGTCCATGTTTCACTTCCATACATGGCTACACTCCATACAAATACTTTCAGAAATGACTTCCTGACACTTAAATCTATACTCGATGTTAACAAATTTCTCTTCTTCAGAAACGCTTTCCTAGCCATTGCCAGTCTACATTTTATATCCTCTCTACTTCGACCATCATCAGTTATTTTGCTCCCCAAATATAAAAACTCCTTTACTACTTTAAGTGTCTCATTTCCTAATCTAATTCCCTCAGCATCACCCGACTTAATTAGATTACATTCCATTATCCTTGTTTTGCTTTTGTTGATGTTCATCTTATATCCTCCTTTCAAGACACTGTCCATTCCATTCAACTGCACAAGCATTATGACTGCTTAAAGCGCTATATTTTCACTTGGTGGCGGAAAGTGGTACTATTACTCCTCGGGCACACCGATTAATAAGCATACCTACGATGTTTCAGCGTCCTGTGATGTATACATCCCGCACAGCAGCGCTCGGAACATCGTCAGTTCAATTAAAATCACCTGGTCGAGTCCGCGCAGAATACGGTGGACGACGCACAGTGACCAGTTTTCGTCCAAAGTGCTGGGCAGCTTCATATGTTTGTTCGGAAAAGAGGCCGACAATGTGATTCACCTTTTGGCCGATAAGCGACGACAGAATGGAAGTGCATGTCCTGATATCTTTCTCAAACCATTTTACATAAATTATCTGGTAAAAATTTTTACCTTTACTTATAGCTTTATATGTGAGGTTCATGACCGATGTATCCATCATTTCGCTGATGGTCATAGTTATTGTAATATTTACGTGGAAGTAAGACGCTGCGCAAAATTTGGAAAAGTTCGCAATGAAAAATAGACGTCGGTATGATTTCGCGTTTGGTGCATATCAGATAATATATTGTTGCGTATGAAATTTAACCGTCATATCGCATTTTTCTTCGGACTTGGGTAGAGGTATCTATTTGTCACCAATCTCGAGCAAACTGATCTGACGTAGCACGCTCATTTCCGATCGCGCCGTGCCAGCGATAAAGCCAGAGTGCAATATCCACAACATTTCTCATATTTCTTAAACGGTTTCAGGTACAGAAATGAGATTTTGGCAAATGATAGCACGCAAAGAGGAGAGTCTTTTATCATGTCGTTATTATGTAAAGATTCACTTCTACCATTTTATTCCACTAACACAGACTTTCTTGATGAAAGAATGTAATTTTTAAGTGCAATCGATAGCTGGTGAAACGAGAAATGCTTTGGTTTGTGGCATAATGTAAGTGAAGACATTACACGTTCTTTTGTACCGAAAATGTGCTTTTACATAGGCTGCTGACTTTACTTTTCCTCTGATCCTCACTTAATAAACTTAATAAACCACTGTTTCCGAATTCTCTCGCAAATGTCAGTGAGGAGAGAAGGTGTGAACTCCGCTGTATTCTAGCAAAAGAAACAAATTTTCTCATGGTAATCAGAGAAATGTGGAGGCTTTACTCAAAATTCGCCACTTATGACGCTCCTTGAAAGTTACAAATGGTTAACAAGGCAGGCGAAAACAAATCACTACATTTTCAGCGGAAATCTTTTTACCTAATAACCAAAGCAGAGGTGACAGGGAATCTTTTTGGTGGTTACCATGCAAGTGTGGTCATGCATTCTGTGCGGACCAGTATAGTCGTAAGCGAACTGCAAACTGAAGAAGTAGAGGCAGACATTTACTGAACATCAAATCTGTTAAGTTTCTAACATATTTACCTATCCATCTTCGTAACTGATGGTAAATAACTTCTGACTGTGTGGAAGAATATTTAATAGAAGCTACTGAGTGTGAAACTGAGAAAAGCATACTCGCTCAATCAAATACTTTACCATGTTGCTCGCAGTATAAGTATAATTTCCGGTTTTAGTAGAACTATGTGTGGGCATAGAAATTTCCTATTTGTTGGACAGGAGAACAAGAAAATGACCATTTTATTGGCTCTGTGTAAAGTAAAGGCTGTACACCATATATCGTGCAGCAACTGCGATAAATTAAAGAAATAAATTTGAAAGCTTAATCACATGGTCATAGTAAATGTGTTCTTTTGTAATTATGACTGAAAACTCTGTACGCTTATTTGTAACATAACTGATAATTTGATGTCCCACTACTTTCCGAATCTGAAACATTACAATCGAAGCAGGGGATGGAGGGGTTGAGATGGGTGTGGGGAGGCGGAGCGGAGATAATTCCAGCCTCCCGATAGTATTGACTCGATATTTATCACAAAATTCTCTTGCATATGTAGCAATGATAGTCTGTGATGCTACTAAATCACGAAAGTGGCATTGCTGAGTACGGCATTAATTTGGTATTATTTTGATCTTTTTTTTTTACAATCAAACGCGATTTTCGGAATTACTGTCTCCTATTCTGCTACTACCATTTTTTTAAAATTTTCGGTGACAACTAACATTATTTGTACATGAATAAAAATATTTCATTCGAATAATTCCTCGACTACACTTGTGTTAATCAGACACAGAATACAATTTAAGATCATAGAAGCAAAACGTTGCCATTCAGATTCACATTAATGATACTCAGAGTGCTCAGAAACCGTCTGACAATCTTGTAAAGGCGGCGCAGGATAGATTGTGCTGAGAAGAAATTGTTAAGAAAGAAATTCGATACGTTGCCCCGTTTCCGAGTTATTTAGTATTGGAGCTAGTGTATCACACTGATGCGTGAGCAAATTCGAACAGCCTACCAGATACAGTTAGTGTCAGTTATTCTTATAGCGAAGAGGTTGCTCAGCCTTTGGCTTGTGTTCGACCCTTATTGCCGTCCCCATTTTTGTATGGCTCTCTGGTTCGGTTTTAGGAAATCAAACAAAGAACAAGTTCGGCGACACCAGTTCTGGTAGGTCAAGTGAAGTTGCTTGCGCGACGATGTGACTGGCTCATTTCAATGCTAAATAACTCGGAAATGACGTAACCTATCGAATTATTGTCTTAACAATTATTTCTCGTAGATCCAACCCTGGACACCTTTACAAGCTTCTCAGGCAGTTTCTGACCTCCCTGTAGATATATCTGCTTAGTATGAACTAATGGCACTTGCTTACCATCTTAATATCAAAGTAATCTATATAAAACACGTTGAATGGATAACCATTAATTAACTTAGCACAATTCCCGTCACATTTAATTTTTGGTGTCTCATCCGCTAAATTTAGACCGAAGAGGGCAGATAAGTATATAAGGCAGTTTTCTTCCTCCATGAAAAATGCATATACACGACTATAAATGAGCTCTTCGTTGCAATCTTCATGGGTATGTCTCAAAACAAATGCCACATTTAGTGTATGCTTACCAAATTGATAAGAACTTTCAAACAGAATTTTAAAACGCATTTCATACGTAATTTATCCCCTTAGGGGAACTAATTTAAAAATGCTCTCTCGATGGGAGCCTAGCAAATATAACGAAGGTTCCGTCAAAAATGATATTTTGGAGAAACAATGGTTTAGACTAGGATGTGATCACAGGCACGTCGGATTCCGCATATAAAAAGTAATACAGATTTCACTCACTTAGAGGTCTAATTTTACGAAATTCTTTCTTAGCTGTCATCTTTGTTTCACAATGAATGTTTTCCCATAACTTCATGTTTCGAAGAATAGTTTACACTAGGTGACCGTATGCCAAAACAACTCCCATTGAAGTCCCGTCATGGGTAAATTGGGAAAACTACGTTCTCAGAGGACGTCTACATTACACAAAGATTGTTCCCTCCAAATTTCATGTTCCTAGGAACAATCAATTGTTTGAGCTGGCCATTGATTCGTAGATTGTACTGTGATGCATCCCCTGAAATTACATCAATGTCCACTTCGTCCCTTAAGGATTGACTTTTACAGAAAATTTTCCAGTAGAAAACTGTGATAAATAATAGAAATTCCCAATAAACATCAATGACTGGGCCTCGATTAAGGGAACTCCAAATACCCCTTTCACCGCTGAAGAGTTGAGTTTTGAAAAATATTTCCTCAGTGGTTACTCATGTTACACAAAAAAGAAAATTCCTACAGCGTTTCTTGTCTCTAAGGCCATTGGTTAGCCTCCCCATTGTTAGTCAACTAGATTCTTGTTACGTAAGATGATCTGGATGAATTTTGTGTGATTTTAAAACTGTTGAATGTCATGAATGTACATGATATATTATTGTAATTATGCGAAGTGCAGCCAAAGATCCGGTCTGTGATTAGGTAGGGTGACCGTTCTCGTGGTGTAGGTTCTTAATATTCCCATTACAATAGTGTTCATTTTATTTGGGGTGGGCAGCGCTCCAAAAAATATGAATTCATTTATGCTGAATTTTCTTATTATGAGGTTGCAGATGGCTGCCCGAAATAAATAAAATCCCCTGTGAGCCTACGTCTTCGTAAACAAAAGAAAATAAAATAAAAACAAGGGAGGTACATCATAATGCAGGTTTTGCTGTGTCTGATCTGTAGTTCTGGGATGTAAATTTTACTTCGAAATCAGAGTCAAGAAGTACAGCAGTAGACATCTGTAATGTGTTTTACCTGACTGCTGCTGTGGTTATGCACTGAAGACGTACTTTTCTTCTCTTCCCTTAAACTTAAAGATCTAGATAATATAGGTGTTTCCCAATAGTGACAGATGTTCATAAATGCGGCAACGTTTAGGACAGTATGATCGTATAATGTAGTTTGAGAACCTAAATAGTGAATCGTAGATTTTTGTTGCACAGCTATTTAGTGCGCAGAGAACTTTTTGAACCACAATATTATAACATTAAATTTATCTTCAGAGACGTCAGCATCATATCCTTCGCTTATGTTTTAAGTGGTGGATTAAAAATCATCTTCGGTTCCATTTGATTACATTGATTTTATTATCTTTGAAGTATTTTTGAAACACTTGTACCGCACTGGGTCATTTTAGCAAGAATATTATGAAATTCAAAGTTGACGACACCGTGAGTCGATAGTTTCAGTTACAAATGACGGATGCGGTGCTGAATTTGCTTCTTCGGACTTTATTTGCGAGTAAATTTATTGTTTTAATTTAAGTATAAGGTATTCAACGTTCCATGCTCGTTTCATTAACCGAAAGCTCAGTTTTAGATTATAGTTTCATCCGGCTTGTTTTTCGGCTAATTGAAATTGTTGAGTTACGTTTTCGGAGTTTGTGAGTGAATAGAAAGAGTAATCGTCAATGTTTCTTCAGAAGAAGGTAAAGAATCTAATGCAAATAAACCAAGTGGCACTGTTCTCTACATACATTATGATGTGGACAAAGAATATGGAAAAAGTAACTAAGTCATTTAGATTGCATGCTTGCAAAATTTGTTATTTAAAGGGAAAAAGTTATGTTGATTTTTTTTTTCAAAAAAGAAAACAAGATCGATGAAATACGTTTATTTTTACAGATCAGGAATTTTTTTCTTATTGAAGGACATGTTGTTATACAGCTCTTCTTGGGCTATATTTGTAAATTCAAATACATCGTTTATAAACACGATCCTGGTGTCTTAGGGTATTAACAAGCAAGCCAAGGTCATCAGTTTAATGTTATAGTACTTACAGTCATAATAATTTTTTATTTGGGAAACAGAATGAGAAACCACAATTCATACAATAGTTTTAGTTTTTGTATTGAATAAAATACTTTTGAACAGACAAATTATGTTTCTTATTATCCTAGATCCAGAACCGGTTTTCACATGTCCAGGTGCACTCCAAGACCAATATGGGTGCAGGAAAATACAATCAGTGAACCATTTACTGATGTGTGAAGTGCGTCACTATGAGGGTGATCTGCAGGACATACACATACTCTCTGATTCAGCCAAAGTGGCTCAAGATCATTAGTAAGATTGTATAGTATTATAAGTACATGTGTAAAGAATACTGAAACTTATTAAAGACATATCAGAATATTTTAGTTAATACGTTATGTGACGAATGCCTTTTTACATCTACGTCTATGTGATTACTCTCCAATTCACAATAAAGTGCCTGGTAGTGGGTTCAGTGAACCACCTTCAAGATGTCTTTCTACCGATCCGCTCTCGAACGGCACGCGGGAAAAATGAGCACTTAAATGTTTCTGTATGAGCCCTGATTTCTCTTATTTTATCGTGGTGATCATTTCTCCCTATGTAGGTGGGTACCAACAGAATGTTTTCGCAATCGGAGGAGAAAACTGGTGATTGAAATTTCATGAGAAGATCCCGTCGCAACGAAAAACGCCTTTGTTTTAATGATAGCTACTCCAATTAACATATCATGTCTGTGGCACTATCTCCCCTACTTCACGATAATACAAAACGAACTGCCTTTCTTTGTACCTTTTCGATGTTATTTGTCATTCCCATGTGCTGCGGATACCACAACGCACAGCAATACTCCAGAAGAGGATGCACAAGCGTGACGTAAGCAGTCTCTTTAGTAAACCTGTTGCACCTTGTAAGTGTTCTGCCAATGAATTGCAATCTTTGGTTGGTTCTACCAACAACATTATCTATGTGATCGTTCAAATGTAGATTATTTGTAACTGTAATTTTTTAGTATTTTGTTGAATTTACAACCTTCAGATTTGTGTGACTTATCGCGTAATTGAAATTTGCGGATTTCCTTTAGTACTCATGTGCATAACTTCACACTTTTCTTTATTCAGGGTCAAATGCCACTTTTCGCACCATACAGATATCTTATCTAAATCATTTTGCAATTCGTTTTGATTATCTGATGACTTTACAAGACGGTAAATGACAGCATCATCTGCAAACAATCTAAGACGGCTACGCAGATTATCTTTTATGTCGTTAATATAAATCAGGAACAATAGAAGGCCTATAACACTTGCTTGGGAAACGTTGGATATTATTCCTGTTTTACTCGATTACTTTCCGTCTATTACTACGAAATGTCACCTTTCTAACAGGAAATCACGAATCCCTTCGCACAAATGAGGCAATATTCAATAGGCACGCAGTTTGGTTAGAAGCCGCTTGTGAGGAAAGGTGTCGAAAGCCTTCTGGAAATCTAAAAATATGGAATCAATTTGACATCCCCTGTCGATATCTCTCATTAGTTCATGAGTATATAGTGCCAGGTGTGTTTCGCAAGAACGATATTTTCTGAATCTCTTTGGGTTTTCTGCCAGATTTTGAGACAGAGTTTCCTTGTGGAAATCATTGAGAGCATCTCAATTTGAAGTACGCGCTATTTTTAGAACTGCTGCAAAACTTTGCCAGTCTTGGGGATTTTTCATTCTTTTAAATTTGGCATGATTTTTTCGCTGCTTCTGCAACAGCGATCTGACCCGTTTTTTTGTATCGTGGGGGGCAGTGCCGTCACTTATATATTAATGAGGTATATATCTCTCAACTGCTGTCGATACTTTCTCTTTGAAATCATTCCCCAACTTTTCTACGCTTGCGTAATCAGATCGGAAGGAGTGCAAATTGTCTCTTGAAACGGCTCCTTAAAGTAGATAAACTTTGCGTTTCTTTTTGATGGTTATAGGAGTTACGGTATTCAGCCTAGCAGCTAATACCTTGTGATCGCTAATCCCTGTATTTGTCACAATACTCACTATTTTTCCAGGATTATTTGTTGCTAAGAGGTCAAGTATGCTTTCGCATTCAGTACGATTTCGGATGACGTTTTATGGCTGCCGCCGGCTTAAAACGTGTAATTTTTCCATCCTATCGAGGGCAGACTAAAGTCACCACCGACTATAATTGTTTGAGTGGGGTACCTATTTGAAATGAGACTCAAGTTTTCTTTGAACTGTTCAGAAACTATATCTTGTGAGTCGGGGTTTTGGTAAAACAACCCAGTTCATAGTTTAGTCCGATTGTCAAGTACAGCCCCTACCCATGCTATTTCGCAAAAACTGTCTATTACAGTTTCACTACAAGGCAAATTACTTCTGACAGCAATAAATACTCCACCCCAACTGTATTTAATCCATCCTTTCTGAACACTGTTAGATCGTTTGAAAAAATTTCTGCTGAACTTATTTCCGGCTTTAGTCAGTTTTCTGTACGTACAACTATTTCAGCTTCAGTGGTTTCTATTAGGGCTTAGAGCTCTGGTTCTTTCCCAACACAGCTACGACAATTTACAACTACAATACCAATCGTTTCTACAACTAACTTACTGTGTTTTGCATGCCCTCTTTTAGACGGACGCCCTTTCTGTTGTCCCCTGAGGCCCTCTAACCTAAAAAACCGCCCAGTCCCTTCCACACAGCCCCCGCTACCCGCATAGCCGCATCCTGACCTATTAAGCGGAACCCGGAAACCCCTCACCCGATGGCGCAATTCAAGGAATCTGCAGCCTACATGGTCACAGAACCGCCTGAGCCTCTGCTTCAGATCCTCCACTCGGCTCTGCACGAAAGGACCACAGTCTGCTCTACCAATGATGCTGCAGATGGTTAGTTCCACCTTAATCTCGCAAGCAAGACTGGCACTCTTTACTATTTCCGCTAGCCGCCCAAAACCAGAGAGGATCTCCTCCGAACCAAAGCAATATACGTCATTGGTACCGACATGAGCCACCACCTGCAGTTGGCTGAACCCTTTCCACATCCGGAATGACTGCACACAGGCTGCACACTGGCTTCCCCCCCCCCCCCCCCCCCTCCTTGGCAGCCATGTTCATAAGGGGCCCCATTACGTGTCTAACGTTGGAGCTCCCAACTACCAGCAAACCCACCCCCTGTGAACGCCCAGGTCTTGCGGGTCAAGAAACTTCCTCTGGAACAGGCTGGACGACTGCATCCAGCTCAGTCACATCGTCAGGCACAGATAATGCCTGAAACCTGTTCGTCAAACGAACGGGGGAGGTCCTACGATCCGCCCCTCGGAATTCTTTTGGCTGCCTGCCAGACTTTGGAAAGATCTCCCACTCGACCACTGGTGAGGGATCAACCTCAGTGCAGGCAGTACCTGGGGCAGCCACAGCAGTGGACCGAATGGGGGACACGTGGGACATGCTCAACTTCACTCGCATCCCCATGTCCGACCCCCCACAGTGATGCCCCTTGGCAGCAGCCTCATACTGTGTGACAGAAGCCAACACAGCCTAGAGCTGTGAGCGAACGGTCGCCAACTCATCTCGCATCTGTACACAGCAGGCATAGTTCCTATCAATTACTGTGGTTGTTCTCATTTGAAGCTCGTAAAAAATACAATAAATGAACAGTGTACTCGGCTTATGTCGAACGAGTTGATAAATGGCGCCAAAGACCATGAAAGAGAAAAAAAAAAATCGTAAGATTCATACAACTGCTTCTATCCCCCCCCCCCCCCCAGCTGGCCGCTGTGGCGAAGCGGTTCTACGCGCTTCAGTCCGGAACCACGCTACTGCTATGGTCGCAGGTTCGAATCCTGCCTCGGACATGGATGTGTGTGATGTCCTTAGGTTAGTTACGTTTATGTAGTTCTATGTCTAGGGAACTGGTGGCCTCAGATGTTATGTCCCATTGTGCTTAGAGCCATTTGAACCTTTTTTTTCTATTCCCCACTCTCCTTGGGGTGGATAGGAACACCATATTATTTGTGTGTAATGGGAGCATGAACTAGGTCCCAAATTGAACTACAAGATCAAAGTTAGGCACAAGCTCTAGAGTCGCATATAATTTTGATTTTCATATTTGTTATTAAAATAATAAGTGTTTTTTGTATGTTATCTTCTTCTGTTAAGTTTTCCTGCTGTCTCCCTTCTAGTACAGTAGGACTAGAAATGTTCCTTCTCGTCCTTGCCTGGTTGATTCCATAGCGTCGGGTGAAGACCTGTTCACAACCCCAGCCACGGTCCACACATACTAAAGCCCCCTCTTATGGAAAATGAAAACTCAAGCGGACGAGTAGCTGGTGACGTTACAGCCAGAAGTTCCACATTCTTCTACACTACCGAGCGTGAAATAAGGAAACTGCCATGTTAGGTTTTTTCCTCGTGAACAGGAACGAGACCAATGAGATGCGACATGGTTTTACGTCGCAAGCATAAAAAACATAGGAGTCGCTGTACTGTATGAGATGAAACGTCGTATTTGGTGGGTTTCCTTTCTTGTTGGAGTATAAGCCGTTTGAAAGCATCAGCAGCTCGAGGACCTCTCGAAAACGCGCTATTTTAGCTACTACACGACATAATAAAATGACAGGAAACTAAATATGGGTGGGTGACGGCTAACTGTAGTTGATGTTCTTAGTGATGTAACTTGTGTGCTACAAAAGCGTACCGTTTAAATACCTCGTCTGAATAATGATCTACCAATCGCGCTGCTTTTTAGTACAATTTTCATATTAAATGTCGATGACATTTGTTGATACAGTCTGTAGATAGGGTATGTAATATTTGGAGACCCGATACTTGTGTTGAAACTGTAGAGCAGTTGAAAATGTCACGAGTTTAGAAATGTAGAGATAAAGGTAGCACTTCTTCCAAATCTTTTTCACCGTTTATTTTCTAAAAGATTCTTGGTCCTTCGTATCCATTTAACAGAAGTATTATTTTAAACATCGGTGTTATTTACGGTGAACAATGTATTTGCTGCAATTCTTCTTGCAAAAGGAACCAAGTCGAATGTTTCCCAAATGGCGAGAAATTTTAACCTGTTGACGGTCTATGTCTCAAAGTAGATACAAGCTACAAACTAGAATTGTTTGCTATTATGAACCTTTTGTAGAATAAGTATACCTATCTCTTGGTCTATGTACTGACATAAATCATTGAAAAGTCAAGATCACGCAAAATATTTTTTATTGAAGACAAACAACCTTCGCTGTCACTTTGTTAAATATTGTCTGTAGAAAAGATGTTCATTCTACGATGAACCTCAAGCACAAGATCTCAATTGAGTACGTTATGGACGTTTGTCATCGATAAAAATATGGAAAAACACACAGCACATTGTCCAAAATCCCCTGTCCACATGCATCTGCTTGTTGCATAGCACAAACACGGATAACGTACTACACAGTGCGAATCCACTTTAAATGGCGTTGAAGGTACCTTAACTAACGCTTTCGGCATGCTGAGTTTTATCCACTTGATGAGGTTCAGCGTAAAATGAACATGTTTTGTACAACCAGATGCTTAAGACCTGAAGATGACAGCTAACACTGTAGAAACCGATTATATTGAATAAAAAATGTTTTCAGCGATCTTAGCTTTTGAATGGCTTTTAACAATTAAAACAGATCGCTCTTCGGTATTGTTATAGCGAGAAAGTTCAATTTATTTATGGAATGAGTCATGTTTGCATCTTGCCGGTAAATATCATTTTTAATCATTGATTCTGATGAGATCCGAAAGAATCCCTTGTTCCATTCGAATTCAATTACGAAACGAATCTCGATCTTGAAATATATGTGATGAAGTGCGTTATTCCAAAGTCGGGAATGCGGATATTGTGCATGCTCAGACAAACATTAGACACTGTACCTTAACTATATTCAATTTACACAGAAAATGGGATGAAAATTCAGTTGAGTTAACGAACAACTTCTACTAGTTCGTATTTCAGATCGTTGTACAGCGTTATGCAGTGTTCCTCTACCAACAATTCGCTTTTCAAGCCGTCGACGAGTCCAGAATCCTCTTCGCGTTTTCTCCCTCTCTTCTTCGGTGATCGGTAACAGAGTTAACGCAGTTATTTTGAGCGCGTCAGTTTCGCTAAAGAAACTGTGTGGTTCGCGAGCCAGATACAGGCGAGAACGGCCGCTGCAGAGCGCTGACAGCACAAATCATGTTAGCCAGCTCGTTTCACGTACAGTTCGCGCAGTCTCTCGTGATATCGAATGTCCCGTCCGCGTCCACGTCAACCTTAGTTGCCTCCTTCCGTATGAGGACGGCTTTAGCAACTTGCGCCACACGCAAAAAATCACGCCACGTATTTATCGGAAGCGTTTATTGGCAGATCAGGACTAATTCTCAGCGCATGTGTTACCAATCGATGGTCTCGCTTTCACCCGCCAAGTGCATTAAAGTTGTCACTACTATTATACCATTTATCAGTGCTCTGTATCAGTCCAGTTGTTTTTAAACGACTCTGAATTCCGACCTCTAGACTGGAAAACGAACACCGGAAAAAGTCAGAACACCGTTACTAGCATCCTATTCCAAACCAAACGAGAGAAAGACTCACACCAAACTACCACAAACCAGAATTATACTGGAACAAATGGAGTGTATTGTGCTCTGTAGCACTCACAAGACCACCACGACGTTATCAGATACTTCGATCTTAACGTATTTCTTAATCGTCTGCTTTTGGTTTTCAAGCTCTAATAGCAGCCGTGTTGGCAGTCTAAATTTGGCAGTTCTAGTCCACTTGTTATGCAAATACTTACTGCGCAAACGTATTTCGGCACACTTTTACCATTTCCATATTCAGGTATTGTTCTCTAGAGTAAGAGGTTCTGTATGATTTCATTCACGTTATTATACAGCTTGCCATAGTTATTTTCGTGGTACGTGGAAGTTATGGAAATTTGTGGTAAGTTCCTATGGGACCGAACTGCCAAGGTCATCGGTTCCTAGGCTTACACACTACTTAATCTAAGCCAAGGACAGCACACGCACTCATTCCCGAGGGAGGACTCGAACCTCCGACGGGGCGAGCCGCGTGAACCATAGTAAGGCGTCTGAGACCACGCGGCTACCTCGCACGACGTCGTAAGTGAAACATAGAACACGTTGTCAGTGAACCACAGTCGGGTTAAAAAAGTTAGATCGTCATGTGACAAAAGAAATTTAAAGTTTTAACTTCCGAGAGCGTTTCATTAAAACATGCAACTGCTTCCACGTCTATTTCTAGAAAACATAAACATGTAAGCGAGGCCAGATATCAGGAAAGCTAGTATACAGTATTGAACTCTGTCCTGCAGCATTTAACATTCTAGATAACCACACCTGAGCAAAGATGCTCATTAATGATGGGACGGATGTGCCTAAATAAGTTACGGCATTCAGAGGAATAGCTGCGTGCATAGCAGGCGTACTTGAATTCCCATAACATAGGTCTATAACATATTATCTGCAACACGTTGTGGTTAGAAATAATTATTGATCTGGAATTTTGTTCATCTGTCGTCTTATATGTTTTGTATCGTACGCCCTTTTCGTCTCACGGGCTTGTTCGTTTTTATTAAACTGATTTTTTTTTCTTTTTTCTAGGCTTCTTATTTCAGTATCTTTTAAGTTTTAACTGCAGAGGTCAAACACTGCATGGTGCTATCCTCAAGCCTCAAACAAAGGGAAATTTATATTTCTGTTTGATGTATGTTGTCTTTAGTTACAAAATCCGACTGATTCACGATTGGTTGACATTACATATGAACACATCTTTATTGAAAGTGGAATAAACGAAGTTTTGGTGGGTTACATAACACGTAACATTACAGAACAAGCCTTATGTATTTTAGTCCCCAATGGTTCAGAAAGAGGTAATAAAACAGTAGAAATACGTTGACCGATTTCTAAATAAATCACTCGGGGATAATGATTTGGATACAGTTTGTGCTAAGCGTCTCGGCTTAATATTCCCGAACATACAAATCTAATTAGTGTATCTTTCACTCAACACGGGAAGAAAGCAACGAAGTAAATCCGATGGCCAAGATATAATCCTCTTTTTATCTTATCTCGAAAATTTTCCTGTTTTTTTTTTTTTTTTTTTTTTTTTTAGCTTTCTCTGACATACGAAAGGAAGTTGTAAGTTGGCAGATATGCCATATATTATTAACAGTGCACTCCATAATTCACTAAGCGCCCTGTATTAGCATACCGGAGAGGATGCTTCCTAGCAGGAATATTTACGTTGGCTTCCCCCAGGCACAAGTGATGAATAATTACGGGGCCCGTATATCTCGTGACTTTTGTGACTTCCCACGGAGTTCTGAATATGTTGATACCGTTATTTAAAATTCAGAACAGGCATGCCGGTGGATTCTGGTCTGGGTAAAGTTTGCACTGCGAGCTGTGTTCTCACGTATCAACACTTTTCAAAACTTATTCACTTTAACTCTTCTTGCTTTCGCGTGTGTTACCGGCATTGCTTTGACAATACGAATCTTTCGAAAAGTCGTGCCGCGACAAGCAAAGACCTATGGTATTATACTCCACGTATCCACTACAGTTATTTATGTTTACAGTTCTACCAAGTTATAGCATCAGAATGGAAGAGATGAAAGTGTCGCGTATGGATCCAGGCAATTTTGTGATTAACATGGTTCTAGCAAACATTATAGCTATAAATTCCTTTGCTAATTAATGCGTTTTGACATTTCACTCGCCTCCGTTTAACGTTGATGAAATCCAACAAAAATAATGCGGTAATTCGTAGAACGAATTTGTTTTTGTACCCTATTGACATGACAACAAGAAAATACATAAAAATAAAGAAACCCATCATAGATGTAAACCGTGACATAGAGTCCCGACGCCTAACTATAAAGTTTGTAAAGTTCTATAGTAAGCTTTTTGCTTGACTAAGCACAATTCCATTAGTTTACTTACGTGTAATATGACGACCGATTGGATAACCTTTAGATTGAGTTATTTCTTGTAATCAGTGTGCTAATTTTTCCAGACTCACCGAAAAAGTGATCCTGCTACAACTACGGTGGTGATCGTCTCACGTTGAAAGTGCTAATAACAGTATCACGTAATTGCCTTGTCGAGTAAGTCGCTTCTATTTCAGTGCCGATAAACGTTTCAATCAAAGTAATCACAATATTAGAGCTGCACAAGTTATATCCACTAATTTCCAAGAAATCTCGGAAACTGGCACCTGCAGTTTGTTTTGTATGAGACTGACACATATATGAAATTTTCTTTAAGTAATTCGTCCCTCGCGTAGAAATTGTAAGGTATATACTGAATTTAGTTTGGCAATTACTATATGCCCAGCGATACATCTATGTGAGCCACGGAAAGAAAACATCACTGCACACCTGTCACAGTACCATGTCTTTGACTGTGACTAGTAGTGTCACGTAACTGAACAGTATCCGTATACTACCTGAAATGACCATTATCACCAGAAGCATAATTTCGCTAAATTTTTCACTATTTTCAACAATGTATATGCAATCACTATCGCGTGGGGCGGTCTAACGTGCTGTGTTTCAATGATACGTTGTTCTTTGTGAACTGCAACCACCTCATTGACCTAAACTTCAATGGAAATTAGTGCAATCGGAATATTCTTAGTTTGAGCTGAAGGGGAGGAATAGAAAATATGGAAAGATTAACAACTGTGACAGCATGCTTAGTAGTCAGCCCATGTCCACGATATAGCGATATCAGTTAAAATCCATTATAACATGCACATGGCCTACATTAATTCTGAACGAACAAATTGCGTAAATACGTTCACTATTGGTTCAGAATGCATATCATCACTAATAATTCCAGTTTGGACTCGCATTCGTCAATATTGTTAAATTGTTCCCCACGAAAAGCTACAAAAGTGAAAATCAGACAACGTGGGTGGCCATGACTGTTTCTGATCGTTCACATGCGATTGTTAACTTTCACCACTTGAAGCATTTCAAATCAAAATACAATAACTTCAATAACTACGTTTCACCATCTTTTCATTCGTATTACTAATCGATGTTATTTCTGTTACCACATTTCCCTCACTTTAGTCGCTTTCTGCATTTCTGCATTTGAGCTCTAACCCACGTAACGCGAGTTCTCGAAATTCTGCTCCAACGACACAAAGCCGGAGCGCACATTGAGTCAAAGGCCTCGCACTGACAACACTACAGTGACCAAAGAAATTAGCCTCATCAGATATCCTTTAGAATTGATTTTTTTGGACATTATTAACAAATGATGCAGCCTTTACAACTGATCAACTGCTTACGGTAGGGACTTCCATTATATTTTAAGTGCACATATCCTTTATGCATACATAAATTTACTAAATTGCAGATTCAAATAACAAATTAAGTTATTTATTTGTCAGAGTGTTATCTCCGCCTCTTGTTGGTAACGTACTAATAAATTATTCATTTTGAGGTTGTTCTGACTCATTAATGTTTCAAGATGTGTTGATAAGAGAATTTAATTTTTGTGCGGTTTTTTTACAGTTTATTTTGATTTGGAGCATATCTGGAACATCCGAGATCTCCGTTATCTTCTGAATGTTCTCTGCATGTGGGAGAATGTATCCTGTAGACGTGTACTCGGAAAAATGCGTGTCGCAACGTTATTCTCATTACTGATGCCTCATACTTCCTTTCTTTTTGAAACATGGAGAATGTTGCAGTATGGAAGAGAGTAAATGTCGGGTCGCCTTCTGTAATGCCATCTTTTGCAAGATAATCTGATATTTCATTACACCGAAATCTGAGAGCCCATTTACCCACATTAGGTACACGGATTTATTTTCGTTGTTGGCTTTCTTTACTGGCTCTGAGCACTATGGGACTTAACATCTGAGGTCATCAGTCCCCTAGAACTTAGAACTACTTCAACCTAACCAACCTAAGGACATCACACACATCCATGCCAGAGGCAGGATTCGAACCTGCGACCGTAGCGGTCACGCGTTCCAAACTGAAGCGCCTAGAACCGCTCGGTCACACCGGCCGGTGCTTTCTTTACTAATTACACCAGATCGTAGATATATCTTTTATCGGATTTCTACTTTCTGTGCTCTAATCGCTCTAAAGCACTTGTATAGTCATTGAGAAGTAGTGTTTTGTTACCAGCTTCATGCTTACTTCATTAATAGCTCTGACTTCTGCTGTGTAAATACTATTTAATGGTGGTAATAAAACCTTTTTAGCTATCTGCAACAGAGGGTACTAAAATGCGCCTCCCACTCCCTGATGAGTAGTGGATCAATCAGTATATGTATGCAAAAAACGTTGCCACTGGCTTTCCAGCTAACTTCTGTATTAGTTATGAACTCTTGACACATTCTCCCTGGTACATAAAATTTCACTATGGCACACTGTTGTTTAGTATTCTTTATTCAACGCTGAACATTCGGTCCTTCCGTATCAATGGGAACGTAAATCTGAGACAATAAAAGCCTGTTATTAACAGTGGCGTTCGTTTGTGTTCTTCTAGGTATCTTCTTTCCGCAGAACGATTAGCCGTAACTATGACGGAATGATTAATTACAAAGGATTTTTTAAACTGAGATTTTTGATCAAGTAGTTCCCGGCGGATGTCAAGAGGCATTTCTTTGTCTTCTATTGCAAGGACACTAGTTTGTGTCGACTTCATTGCTCCTGGCGCTGCCTAATAGCCAGAAACTGCAGTACATTTCGTTTTTCTAGCGCATATTGAGGGGTAATTCCAAATATAAAACCTCCAAAATCCGATACACAGCGCTTTAGTCGGTAGCGTAAATGAGGAGCATGTCCAGTTGGGCTTCCCACCGCATACGACTCAAATCGCGTAAGACATTCAGTTTTTTCTGTTTTCGTAGCAATATGATTAACATGTTCTGTCTGCAATAGTCTGATATCCAGAAAAAACCTTTGCTGATGTTCAGACTTTAAATGTAATAGGTCCTACCCTTGTCGTATTCTTTGGGTAAGTTCGGTGTTTTTGTGTCAAGCGAACTGCAGAAGGTTCTAAGAGTGGTAAAATGAGATCAGACCTCAGGGACCATTGAGACAGTGGATCAGCGTCGGTATTCATCCATGAGCAACAAAGTTGCGTCAGGCTGATAGTTGCTGTACATATAAAGATACCATCTGTGAACTGTACCACATGAATTGTGGAGCCAAATACGTTTTCCAAATCAGCTACAAATAAGTTACATAATAGGGGACATTAACCCGTTGAGGTATTCATTTTCACACTGAGAAGGGTTCGTATAAGCTATAGTCTTGCTTTCCAATGTTTACAGTTCTACGATATAAATAATTCAGAAGAATGGCTCTGAGCACTATGGGACTTAACTAATTCAGAAGAAAACGAAGGCAAATGTACGGGACGCCTGAGTTCTGCTTGCTGTAAAAGTACAATTAGGTGACGAAAGTCATGGGATACCTCCCAATATCGTGTCAGACCTACTTTTACCCACCGTATAGCAGCGCGATGTGGCATGGACTCAACAAGTCTTTCGAAGACCACTGCAGAAATAATGAGCCATATTACCACTTTAGCCGTCCATTTATTTATTTATTTATTTAGCGTATGGCTAATAACATCACTGTAAAAATTACAGAAACAACACGATTTAAAAAAAATCACATATGTATGAACAGAGCAATAAATAACAGTTTGTATATAAGGACACCGCCAATTGTAAATTTACACTCACAGAAGAGCAATCACAAGCAGACGTCCTGCTTGGATAATAAATAGTCGATTGCCTCTCGGGTCGCCATTAGGAAATCCTGTGGGTCACCCTCGAATGCCCTTAGTGGGCATTCCTACACGATGTGTTTGACAGTCTGTCTCTCAGCGACACAGTCGCAAGCGGCCGAAGGTAGTTTACCCCATCTGTGTAAGGTGTCGGCGCATCTCCCACAGTTGGATCTGATGCGATTAAGAGTTGACCAAACTTTGCGAGGGCAATCAAATCCTTTTGGTTTACTAAAGATGCATGGCATACTGTGGCAGTTTACTGCTGTTCTGCTCTCCCATTCCTCTTTCCATCGGTCATTTATTTTAAAGTTGGTTTGGTGCAGAGCCTGTGCGGTCTTTAGTGGAGGAAGCCTAGACCGGAGTCGGTTTCCTTGGATGTCGTGAGTATCTTCATGGATTTTTAATTGAGGGTTGACCATGATTTTTTGAAATTCTCTAACCAGAGCGTGTTCACGGCGCAGGTTAGGAGGGGCTAAGTTACTGTGAACATGCAGCCACACTGTAGGAGTTGGCCTGATTGTGCCTGATATAATACACATTGTTGCATTAAGCTGGCTATCTACCATGTGTGTGTGTTTGCTGTTGAGCCACACTGGGGCACAGTATTCTGCCACTGGATACACCAAGCCAAGTGCGGATGTTCTTAAGGTAGATGCTGTGGAGCCCCAAGTGGTGCCACAGAGCTTCTGCAATATATTGTTGCGTGTTTTAAGTTTCGCTGCAGTTTTCGTCAGGTGTTCTTTGAATGTTAGTGTCCTATCTAGCGTAGCCCCAAGGTACTTTGGGTGTTTGTTGTGATTTAGTAATTTCCCGTCTAGATAGACTTGTAGTTCTCTGTTGGCCATTTTGTTGTTCAAAAGGAAGGCAGATACTTCCGTCTTTGTAGCACTAGGTTGTAGCCTCCATTTTCTAAAGTACTCCCTGAGAATCCCTAGGTCACTCGTAAGGATATCTTCGGCAGTTTCTATATTTCTGTGGGCTGTTGCTAGAGCCCAGTCGTCAGCATAATCAAATTTGCGCGATCTGGTTGCAGGCATGTCAGCGATGTAAAGGCTGAAAAGGAGGGGCGCAAGGACAGAGCCTTGTGGGAGTTCGTTATTGAGCTTCATCTGTTGACTTCTCTCATTCCCCATTATTACTTGGAAGGTTCTATTTGACAACATATCATCAATGAGGTTGGTTATCTTCTTGCAGGGGACGGCACAGGTTAATTTGTACATGAGCCCCTGTTTCCAAACTGTATCATAGGCTGCTGTTAGGTCTATGAATGCTGCAGCTACTTTATGTTTCTCCTGGAACCCCGCCTCTGTATATGTTGTCAGTGATAGGACTTGATCTGTACAGCAGCGATATGGGCGGAATCCTGCTTGTTCGATAGCCGTCCATAATTATATAAGTGTTGCCGGTGCAGCATTTTGTGCACGAACTGTCCTCTCGATTATGTCCCATAAACGTTCGATGTGCTTCATGTCGGGTGATGTGGGTGACCACATAATGCGCTTGAATTTCCAAGGATGTTCTTAAAACCAGTCGCGAACAACTGTGCGGTGACACGTCGCTATGTCATCTATAAAAGTTCCATCAAAGTTTCTGAGGTCCATGAATGGCTGCAGATTGTCTCCAGTTAGCCAAATATAACCATTTCTAGTGAATGATCGGTTCAGCTGGACCAGGGGACCCAGTTCATTCCATGTAAACACAGAGCACATCATTTTGGAGACACCGCCCGCTTGCACAGCGCCTTGATGACAACTTGGGTCCATGGTTTCGTCGGTTCTGCGTCACACATCAGCTCTTACCAACTGAAATCGGTACTCATCTGACCGTGCCAATGTTTTCCACAGTCGTCTAGGGTGCAACCCATATGGTCATGAGACCAGGAGAGGCGCTGCAGGCGACGTCGTACTGTTAGTAAAGGCAGTCGCGTCGGGTCGTCTGCTACCATAGCCTATTAACGACAAGTTTTGCCGCACTGTGCTAACGGAAACGTCCGTCGTACGTCACACATTTCTGCGGTTATTTCACACAGTGTTACTTGTTTGTTAGCAATGACAACTCTACACAAACGCCGCTGCTCTCGATCGTTGCGTGAAGGCCGTCGGCCACTGCATTGTCCGAGGTGAGAAGTAATGCATGGAATCTGGTAATCTCGGCACGCTCTTGACACTGTGGATCTCCGAATACTGAATTCGATAACGATTTTTGAAAAGAAATGTCCCATAGCTCAGGTCCAACAATCATTCTGCGTTGAAAGTGCGTCAACGCCCGTTGTGCCGCCAGAATCACGTCGAACACCTTTTCACATGCATCAGCTGAGTACAAATCATAGCTTCGCCATTGGACCGCCCTTTTATACCTTGTGCACGGGACACTACCGCCTTCTGTATAAGTGGACACCTCTGTCCGTTACTTTTGTTATGTAATTGTACGAAGGTTGCCCAGAAAGTAAGTTCCGATCGGTCGCGAAATGGAAACCACCGGGAAAATCCGGTAAAGATGTGCACAAATGAGTTGGGCAGTGTCTCCAGTATCCCCGTCGCTCGTGTCGGGTCGCTCTTTCCAGTTTTGAGTGAACAGTAAGCACGTAAAGATGCGTAGGGAATAGCGTCTCCCGCCAAGTGTGAGGGCCTGGTTAGAGATTTCGCCTGTGTCATGCAGCCCACATAACACATCTGTCGACCAGTTCTTTCTTCATGCCAATTCTCGGCCGCACATTGCAGGGGCAATGAAGACGCTCCTGCAGCGTTTACGGTGAGAGGTGTTTGATCACCCACAATACAGTCTGTAATTGGCTCCCACTGAGTCTCATCTCTACTCACAAGGACCGCTGGCTATGAAGACACAATTTTTCCACAGACAACAAGTTGTAGACCAGTGCAGATAACTGGCCTAAAGCACAGGCCGCTGCTTTCTGTGACGAGGATATCGGAAAGCTGATACAGTGCTACTACAAAACTCGAAGTTGGAGCGGCGACTACGTAGAGAAGTAGGTGGAAGCTGTACCTAACTGTTGCAAATAAAACGTTCCTGGTCTGTACTGTGGTTTTCATTTCGCGACCTATCGCAACTTACTTTCTGGACAACCCTCGTATTTTTCCAACCTATACTGGGTGTAACAATATTCTTGCAGTGAGACGCGTTTCCTTGCACATCAACAGCTTGAAATTATTTTTAAGGAAATTTCGTCCCGTCCATATTTTTGAGAAAAAATCAACTTCAAAGAAAGACAATCTGGCAACACTGAAATCACATGCATGGTAAGTGTTCTGTAGATGTGCTGCCACGTTAGTGCACGGGTAATGTTTTGCTAATCTAATTTTTGACTATGTGACGTGCTACTGGGTTTCTTAATTACTACACAGTAATTACAACAGGTCTTGCACAAAACTCTTCCAACTGAAACTTTCCTGGTATCTTATAACTATTTTCCGTATCGACACTCGAACTCAAGACCGTTGCCTTTCGCGGGCAAATGCTCTATCGACTGAGGTATCCAAACAATATTCACGATCCCTGCCCACAGTTTAATTCCACCAGTAAGTCACCTCTTACATCCCAAACTTCGCAGAAGCTCTCCTGCGAGGCTTACAGGACTAGCACTCCTGCGGGAGATGATATTGCGGAGACAAAGGTCCCGGATTCCAGTCTCGGTGGAGCGTACAGTTTCAGTACGCGAAGATGTTTCATGTCAGCGAACACTCCGCTGCAGAGTGAAAATTTCACTCTGGAGACATCCCCCAGACTGTGGTTAGGCAACGTCTCCGCAATATGCCTTCTTCCAGGGGTGCTACTCCTGCAAGTTCCTCAAGAGAGCTTCTAACAAGTTTGGAAATGTAGCAGATGAGGTGCTAGCGGAATTAAAGCTGTCACGACGAGTAGTGACACGTGCTTGGTTAGCTCAGTCAGACAATGCGGCTATAACAACCGATCTCAGCGGACCTGCAATGTGTTTCCTCCTGAGGCGCGAGCAAAATCGAATTGTTTACTTTCTCCGGCTCGTACTAACGTGCCGCCATAACGGGACCAGCACATTGCAAATCTGCACCAAAAACCAACACTGAAATACACCTTTAGAAACTACCTTGCTAGACAGAAAACGCTCCATGTTGAGCGCCAAGATACCGGTAACCAACATCGTCGGCATCCATTTTTCGATCATAAGTAATACAGTCTATTTGAAACTTATTAGTGACGCTGTGAACGACAAGGTTCCTCGAAAGGTAAAGCGAGGGCTCTGCATCTGCCACTCTGATAGAATTGTTCTCAGTGTCGAGTTTGACCGTGCCGGCATGGGACCGCGGATTATCTGCTTACTCGAATCCGCCCCTAGGGCCCTTTAGTAGTACAAGTGGTAGAAACGTGGATCCAGTTGAAGACGTATCCAGTTCTGGACGGAGTGCGTGAGCTGCACATTTAAGTCAATTGACACATACCATTACACATCCAAACAGCAGACTGGAGGGCCAAAGTTATTTATGACGGCCAGCCTGGGTTGTGTTCCTGATGTGGCAAAGAAGGTGACCTAAGTTCCGTCCAGCATCGAATGTCACAACTAACACGGCAGGACCTATCATCTCCACCGACGCTGACCAGTAACTTACGCTGCAGCCCTCCCGATGCCCAACGGTGCGGTCCGTAAGTCTCCTGGGTCCGTAACATCACGGTTCTCCACTCGGTTACAATGTTTCCGAGAACTTATGTTCCCAGACTGCACGTTACCACCTACGTTAGACAAAGGACTTCTCATATCGGTACACAAGCCAGCGGGAGGGCAATCAGTCAATGACTATCGGCCACTTACATCACTGAACGCTGCCTACAAGATCTCTTATAGGATTTTGACATGCATTAAGAAGACTTTGCCGATGATCCTTGCCCCAGAATAGATGTTTCAGGGGGGAGGGGCCAACATACAAATGACCACCGACGACTGCAGGGGCGTAAAAGCGATCGCCACATCGTGCAGCTTGCGAGAAGGAACTTTCCATCGATTACAATCCTACTGTCATAGACTGCACCATAACTTCCTCCTAAGGGTCATCGATCGTTTGTGATTCCCCGCCCCCCCCCCCCCGCCCCCCCCCCCTCTTCCACCGAATCTCATCGTCACCATGTGGCGCCTTCTGGCAGCAGCGATTCTTCTTCAGGTCCAGATCAACAGAAGGACGGTGAGTCCACTACCTATTAAGAGGTCTCTACAAGTCTACTACGAGGTTGCTCCGATTCTACCTACCTTTCTGCAATCGCGCACGAGCCACTCCTCGGAGGTCTCAACCTCAGGCCATCTGGTATCACATTGCAGATCACCTCTGCTGTAGATATACCTCGACGACCTGCAACTGCTAGTTCGTCCCACCGATGAAGTCTGCAGTGTCTAAACCGCATCGAGCGATTAACGTAGGCTGCAGGCACTCTTCTCCACATCGTAAGTCGGCGGCACTGCACCTCGGGCCGGGGGCTGTTTCCCCCCTCCTGCCAGTTACGGACCTATTTGGGAGTCACGGTAACGAAGTATGTGCGAAAAACTACAGATTTTCCTTGTGAAAGTGCGCTAGATCCTTCTCCGGGCCTAAAGCCAGCTGCAACTTGTAGAGTATGTGAACCTCCATGTACCGTCAAAACTCAATCATGTGGCACAGGTTCTTCTGCTACCGGTGGAGACACGTCGCAGACTATAGGTGGCTTTCGTTCATTTCCTGTTGACAGGACACATATTTAAAGTACGTTATGACACACATTCACACTCCATCCACACGATGGAGGGCTGGGACTGGTCAACTTTAGGTCACGGGCAGCTGCCCTCTATATGAGCAATATGTCTAAACAACGAAAGATCGATGTTCTCCTTCTGCGGGCAGTTTCGCGTAAAGTCGTAGAAATCAAGTATGCAAACGTCCATTGGCTACGGGTGAGAAAAGCGGAACACACCCACTTTCTGCCAACCACCGAGTGCTCACGAGACACCTGCTCCACGTTACCGGATAAACGGACCTTCCCCTTTGCCCTGACTCTCGCCTTCTGGACACAGCTGAACATCACGTGCGTGTCGTCGTCTGAGGTTTGCAGACTGATACAGAAGATCTTAGCCCGTTAGCTCCGTAACACACCTGACGTGATTGGAATTCGCACCCTCCACTGGCCGAATGGTTCAAATGGCTCTAAGCACTATGGGACTTAACATCTGAGGTCATCAGTCCCCTAGACTTAGAACTACTTAAACCTAACTAACCTAAGGACTTCACACACATCCATGCCTGAGGCAGCCGGCCGCGGTGGTCTAGCGGCTCAGTCCGGAACCGCGCGAACGCTACGGTCGCAGGTTCGAATCCTGCCTCTGGCATGGATGTGTGTGATGTCCTTAGGTTAGTTAGGTTTAAGTAGTTCTAAGTTCTAGGGGACTGAAGACAACAGATGTTATGTCCCATAGTGCTCAGAGCCATTTGAACCATTTGAGCCATGCCTGAGGTAGGACTCGAATCTGCGACAGTAACAGCAGTGCGGTTCCGGACTGAAGCACCTAGAACCGCTCGTCCACAGCGGCCGGCTTCGGAAATATCACTAGCTTACATACTGTAGTTCAAGGGAGTGACGATCGACGATGTCTTCGATGAAGGGCAGAAAGTGAAGATTGATTACCGGTCGTAACTGAACAACGCTCCATCGAGGTACCGTGCGCTCTTCGCAAATTATTTACACTATGTTTTCTTTAACTCCTCCACCCTCTAGTTGCGGACTGTGACACTCAGTCTGACGTTCCGCGCAGCTTTACATTCACGACATAATGACCTGTGAAAAAGGAAAGAGACCGGTTGTTTCATGGGAAATAGCACTGAGGCATTAGCAAAGCAGCATGAGTTTGTTGCAAATATTTTAGGCGTCATTGTTAGAGATAGAAAATGCCAATAGCAGTGGACAAGAAAACTGCAGTTGTACTAACTCTTGAAGAGAAATTCTTTTCGCAGACGTAGAGAAATTACTATACAAAGCTATTTTTGTCTACCCTTCGAATAATCTTTTTTTGCAACATTGTGTTTTCAGGACTACCATTTCTACACATTAACTAATTATAGTCATGTAATAAAAACAGTAAATAAGTATGTAAATGAATAAATAAAAATAAAAATAATAAAAAATTATAGAATCGTGGATCCTATCGTCATGAAAGAGTTTCTGAGAGTAATTAGGGGTAACGCCTGAAGAGGTAAGTTTAATATGGCGGGGTAAAAGTGGGGTGCCAAGTAGGGGTGGATTTGATTTTTGTTTAATTTTTTATGGAGAGTAAACTTCGTTAGGTAACAAAAGTCTGGAGTTCGGATCTCGCTCTAGCACGCAGTTTTAATCTTCCAGGTGCCTTATATCAGCGCACACACCGCTGCAAGGTGAAAATTTCATACTCGTTAAATTATCTTATAATAATTCAAAACTGAAAGTTATCTAGGACCGCTTTTATTGTTTATGATTTAAAGTGAAATACTGCTGACAATGAATCATAATACATGGAGAGGTGTGGTTTGCCGAATAAAGCACAGTAAACATTTACAGGAAAAATACGTCCTGAGAAAGGGAAAGACAATATCAATTGTACTCTTACTTCTGAGTTGGTATTACATAACTGAGCGTGTTTCGCATATGATCTGTTGTTATTTCTGTAAAACGATTAAGAAGCCAGATTCCATACCATCCAGTTTAGGATTAGAAAATTAATAAAATGAAATTTACACCTAGACCCGGAATTGAACTCCCAAAATCAAGTATTCTAACACAGAACTTTCCCCGCCGATGCAATTCGTTTGATGTGGTAACTATCTTTCTTGATTCTTATTTAAAACAAATTTCTTCTCAATTGTAAATTAAACAAGGAAAATTTTTCGTTTCGTGGAACAGAACAGATGTAACAACATAATAAAGTCCATTTTGAACACTATACATTCCTTGATTCTACAACTGTAAAGTAATTGTCTTCTGCTGATATCCTTTATGTATCTTTTGGTATAACAATGCAATTTATGTTTCTTTATAACTGCAAAGTAATGTGACCTTCGGTCTGCATACAATCATTGAGCCATCTATAGGAACTATCGTTATTGTTTACTAAGGAGAAATAGAAATAAGATAACATATTATTCTTCTTCTGTTATTGTAGAAGCTTTTTCTTTTTCCTGTCTTTATCCTCTTTTGAGTACTTAAGTTGATTCTTTTTTAAAAAAAACAAGTAACATAAATAAAATATAAATCAAAACCAAAAGTGCAGAGCTCAGTAATGTAGAAGTAATTAAGAAGCAGGGACAGCATGTTCTTATGTAGTTTGTGAAAACATTTGGATTATTTTGTTTTCTTTTCTGCAGTTCACGATTTAATCTTGTTAGTCTACAGCTAAATACCGTTGAATTCCATTAACACGTGGTGGAGAAACTGGTCCAATAGACAAGTTCTCATACTGTTTTTCAAGCCACTGCATCGTCTTTCGTCTGGTGTTACAACTTCTTGTACCTTTATATACTGCGCTGTGTCCTCGATCGTGATGGAAATTTTTGTTGAGCCCCTTCACAGTTTCATCGTACGAGGTGACATTTCAATCGATGCATAAGTGCATACATTTTATTACACTTGTTACAAATGGGCGAATGTGCATGATGTGTTGAGTGTAGCTTGACGCACATTGAGACGTCTCATTGAGGACTTTATACGATTCTCCATTAACATCTTATGTTGTTGTAAGTGTTAATGCACACCTCGGGCCAGTTGACATGAAGGTATTTAGCCTCCATTCCGTCAGGACGTGAACATTTCTCAAGATATTCGTATCACTCCGTTGCGTTGAAAATTTTTTCTCACTACGGCAGTTCTGAGAAAGCTGAGATGTGAATGCATTTTACCAAGACTGACGATTGCTAAATGTTTCCCGGCGAAACTACTTTTATAAGTATATTGGTCAGGTTGGTAGGGCTGAACTTTGATAATATTAGGAAATTTTGTATTAGTAATGTTTCACGTCATTGTCTACTAATCGGATCGCACCTCTTGCGGATGTTAATTGTGCTGACGGTACTCACAACTTCATGGAGTACCGCACCACAATCAATCAGCTGCGCTCGAAACACTCGTAGCGCAGCATTTTCATGAGTTGTTAGTACGAAATATACATAGTTCCGCTAAGAGCTACAGCTGCTAACCCACGGGCATCACGTGTGTGGGTAGATATTGGTCGATTCCTTGTTAAATATCGGATCACTGAGCCACGGCGGACTGGAGACTGTGCACCGACTTGTGCACAGTCTCCAGTCTGCAAACCGCACTGTTTGTCCGCCGTCTTCGAGACTTAGGCTCCTTAAGCATTGTAGACCAGCCCTGGACTGTAGGTAGACATTAATGAGAGGCACACTGATAGGAATTTAGTACTTTAGAGGACTTGTAAGGATTTCAAACGTCTATCGTGCTGGATATTTCACAAGAAGAAGCATCATGAAAGTTGAGTCTTTCTTCATATTTAATGAATGTCATTTTATAGATAATGATTGGGAATCTTCTTGATTGAAGATAAACTACGCCGTCCTCTTGCATTCCCAACACTAATGATAATGTGTTGTATTTCACATGGAAAGCGCTGCGCTCAGGCAACACAGCTTTGTTGAACAGGTAGAGCTGTCGTACGTCTGGTTACAGAACTGCCAAACTGTCGTTCCTAGTCGTCCATTTTCTTCTGAAAAAGTTATGTTGGAGATTTGTATTGCTGTTAGTGTGCAAGGAATTGCGTTGTGCGGGGCGGGGTAACCGTGCAGTCTTGGGCGCCTTGCCACGGTTCAAGCAGCTCCCCCCGTCGGAGGCTTGAGTCCTCCATCTAGCATGGGTGTGTGTGTTGTCCTTAGCGTAAGTTAGTTTACGTTAACTAGTGTGTAAGCCTAGGGACCGATGATCTCACCAGTTTGGTCCCATAGAACCTTACCACATATTCCCAAAGGAAAAAAAAAATTGCGTTGTGGTGTCCGAATGTGCCAATTTTTGATCACCTCGTATATCGGTGTCTACGTGAGTAGCCCAGTGGTTATCGCTACTATACAGAAAACCCACGTCCGATTCCCGATGCTCCCAGTAATTTTCCTTGGTGGGAGGACCAGAACGGAGTACACTCTTCCCGCGATGCCAATGGAAGAATGCTTGAGTGAGAAGTAGCCGACAACAGCTGACTTTATGCCCTTCCATACCGCCTCAGAATGACGTCATTGACAGAGGATGACACGGTGGTCGGTAGGTCCCGGTTGACCCGTCTGAACCCGAACGCGCAGCTTGGTTTTTACGCTGTGTATTAATGCTAGATACTTCAGTGTCGACAGTCTTCTTGACAGCAGTGCAAGGATCTACACTGATGGGCCAGAAAGCGGAGCTTGGCTTTTATGCTGTATATTGAGCTAGATACTTCAGTGTCGCCAGTCGTGTTGACTGCAGTACAAGGTTGTTGCTGATCTACACTGATGAGCCGTAACATCATGACCACATACCTAATAGACGGTACGTCCACCTGTGGCGCGGATAGCAGAAGTGAGCGTCGTGGCATGGAAGCAATGAGGCCTTGGAAAGCCATTGGAAGGAACTCTGGCACCACATCTGCACGCACAAGTCATCTAACGCCCTTAAATTCCGGGGAGGGAACGAATAGCTCTGACGCCACGTTCAATCACACTCAGATCTGTTCGATCGAGTTCAGATCTGGGGTTGGGGGGTGGGGGGCAGCACATCAATTACAACTCGCCACTGTGTTCCTCAACCTGCTCCATCATACTCGTAGTCTTGCGATAAGGAGCATTATCTTGTTGGAAAATGCCATTGCCGTCGGAACACCTGATCGTCATGAAGGGGTGTACTTGGTCTGCAACCAGTTTACCATACTCCTTGGCCGTCATGGTATTTTCACGAGCTCTACTGGAGACATGGATGCCCAAGTGAATATTTCCCAGAGCATAACGGAGCCACCGTCAGGAATACCAACGTGCAGTACAGATGGTCACGTGCTCATTTGAGTCGTAGTTGCTGCTGTCTTGGTGTTAACTGTCACTCATGCATGGGTCATCGGCTGCGGCGGCTCATCATTAGCAGTTTTCGGTGTACTCTGTGTTCAGACACACTTGTAGTCTGCCCAGTATTAAAGTCTGGTGCTAGTTCCGTCACAGTTCGCAGCTTGTCCTGTTTTACCAGTCAGCCCAGCCTACAACGTACAACATCTGTGATGAGGGGAGGCCGCTTAACCCAATAACGTTTGAACGAGATTTCACCTTAGTTTCGCCGCATGTTGAAGACACTCGCCACAGCTGTCCCCGAACACCCGACAAATCTCGTAGCTTCCGAAACGATCATAGCGAGCTCCCGGACCATTATAATCTGCCCTCGGTCAGACTCAGATAGATCGCGCGCCTTCGCCATTCTAAACACAGACAGCACGCACGCTGATACTACATGCACCGCGCTTGTGTCTGACTAGTAGTCATTGCTGTTCAGGTGACGCTGCTATTACCTGGTCGGCTTTATATCGATAGGAGATCGAGGGTCATAATGTTCTGGCTGATCTGTGTATACTGGACCTCTACCGCGTTGCATTATTATGGTAATGATGTGAAGCTCGTTAGATTTAAATGATATGTAGTTTGTGTGATGTCTGTTAAAGTGGATGTGACTTCGCGGACAACAGTGGACATTAAAATTCCACTTGAAATTGCGCTGATGAAAGATGCACTCTTTACAAGTAAATGGTATTGTTACGCTATATGATTACCCTTAGAATTATTAATTACAGACGATCATACGCAATACAACAGAAATTCGCTTCCCATTTGAAGAAATTGTCACACAGCATAACGAAATGACGAATGCTCGGGAACTGTCGAAGGAAGCTTACCTTCCGTGATCCGAAAATATTTTGCTAATGGTAAGAAATGCTTGATATTTGAATAAACTCTCGAAGCAGAAGTGGTTCAAGTCGAACTGTCTATCGAATCAATGCACAATAACAGTTCCGTAATTACCTGTGCGCTAGAGATCAGTTTAAGCCTCGTGACTATTCAGTGCTTAATGATGAGAGAATTTCTTTAAAATTTCAGAAAAAGTGGTCCAAGAATCAATCAATAATGCGCTCCTGGATGAGAAGTTGGATCTTCATTGCAGGAACGCTTGGTAGGACACCATATCCCACTCTAGCAAGAAACATCTTCACTCCAAAGCATACCAATTGTGGCGACCACGACTCGGTACACACTGATCGAAGAAACTCTCGCCTTAATGACCTCAGACAGATGCACTCGTATAACCGAAGCAGCACTGAATATGTGGAAGTCGATCGATGTGCCACAGATACAATTCAGTAGCTAAGAAAACTGTTCACTAGAAAGCGACGTGAGAAATGATAGTTTATACTAGACACCTTTCAAGCTGCAGAGAGAGGGAGTGTCATTAATTGACTCGTATAGATTCTAGAGTCATTGATGTAGGCAGTGTCATTCATTACACCCTTGAATACGGATGGCCAAAGGAAAAAAAACATTTGAATGGTCATCTTATACACTAAGTGTGCATGTCCCTTGCACACTCCATAACTGTTTTTTCGAAAAAATTTGGTGAAAGAAGTTGTTACATGCCAGGATACCTAACACTGAGTAGAACTACACTGAGCCATTGTTTCGGAATTCACAGAAGTGTCCTCTTTACGTAGTAGCCGTAGTCGTTTGTGTGCGAGCACTGGACACAGCTGCCGTCCACACTCCAATAAGTCTGTCGTCCTGTGACAATGCCGCTGGCTCTATTGTCAGCTGCTCGCAGTCATCGAGAAGAAAACAAGATTTCCGAATGAAGAACGTGAGAAACGCTGCGAATGGTGTGCGTAACACGTTAACCTTTACCAGAGAGAGATGTACTGTTGTACCCTGCGTTTGTTTAGCGAGGTTTATGCACCGCTGAGCGCACATGCATGTGCTCGGCGCGCTCACACACACACAGACTCACACGCAAACATACACACACACACACACACTCTCGTGAGCGTACCGCGAGGAATCCGGCACAATGGACACGAGCAGCGCAAATGAAACAAAGGAGGCCTCGCCCGTGACGTTATGAATTAGTACTGGGCGGCAGCGTAGACCACAGGCATCCTAGCAACGCTGTAACCACGCTACGGCGTCGTGTTTACTAATATCGCTCCACTCGGCGTTGAAGATACGCTGCCAGAAAACGTTTCGGCATTATTTCGCAATTGAAGTTTACGTCTGTGAATTACAGGGTCTGGTAAACATAACTGAGTAGGGCAGAAATATTACTGTGAAAAAAAAAAAATTGTTTTCTGTCTCACAAAGTTAATAGATACAGTAGTAGACAACATTCTAAGTAATTTAGAATATTCAACACTACTGGCCATTAAAATTACTACACCACGAAGATGACGTGCTCCAGAAGCGAAATTTAACCGACAGGAAGAAGATGCTATGATAAGCAAATGATTAGCTTTTGAGAGCATTTACACAGGATTGGCGCCGGTGGACACACCTACAGCGTGCTGAAAGGAGGAAAGTTTCCAACCGATTTCTCATACACAAACAGCAGTTGACCGGCGTTCCTTGGTGAAACGTTGTTGTGGTGCCTCGTGTAAGGAGGAGAATTGCGTACCATCACGTTTCCGACTTTGATAAACGTCGGATTGTAGCCTATCGCGATTTCGGTTTATCGTATCGCAGCATTGATGCTCGCGTTAGTCGAGATCCAATGACCGTCAGCAGAATATGGAATCGGTGGGTTCAGGAGGGTAATACGGAACTTCGTGCTCGATCCCAACGGCCTCGTATCACTAGCAGTCGAGATGACAGGCATCTTATCCGCATGGCTCTTACGGATGGTGCAGCCACGTCTCGATCTCTGAGTCAACAGTTGGGGACGTATGCAAGGCAACAACCATCTGCACGAACAGTTCGACGACGTTTGCAGCAGCATGGACTATCAGATTGGAGACCATGGCTACGGTTACCCTTGCCGCTGCATCACAGACAGGAGCGCGTGCGATGGGTGTACTCAACGACGAACCTGGGTGCACGAATGGCAAAACGTCATTTTTTCGGATGAATCTAGATTCTGTTTACAGCATCATGATGGTCGCATCCGGGTTTGACGACATCGCGGTGAACCCACATTGGAAGCGTGTATTCGTCATCGCCATACTGGCGTATCGCCCGCCGTGATGGTATGGGGTGCCATTGGTTACACGTTTCGGTCACCTCTTGTTCACATTGACGGCCCTTTGAACGGTGGAGTTACATTTCAGATGTGAAACGACACGTGTCTCTACCCTTCATTCGATCCCTTCGAAACACTACATTTCAGCAGAATAATGCACGACCGCATGTTGCAGGTCCTGTATGGGCCTTTCTGGATACAGAAATTTTCTACTGCTGCCCTGGCCAGCACATTCTCCAGATCTCTCACCAATTGAAATCGTCTGGTCTATGGTGGCCGAGCACTACTCTTGATGAACTGTGGTATCGTGTTGAAGCTGCATCGGCAGCTGTACCCGTACACGCCATCCAAGCTTTATTTGACTCAATGCCCAGGCGTATCAAGGCCGTTATTACGGCCAGAGGTGGTTGTTCTGGGTACTGATATCTCAGGATCTATGAACCCAAATTGCGTGAAAATGTAATCAGATGTCAGTTCTAGTATAATATGACTGTCCAATGAATACTCGCTTATCATCTGCATTTCTTCTTGGTGTACAATTTTAATGGCCAGTAGTGTATAATGGAAAAAAAGGTATCCCATCATGCAGCAAATAAAAGTACTTAATTCTTCGTCTTCCATTCTTGATTCTTGTATATATCGTACATTAACTTCTGTCAACTAAGCTCACATCTATTTTCCTAGGATTTCGATTATCTTGAATAATTTTACTCAGTAGAACACTCCTTCCTGGTTCCGCAAAAGTTACGAATACGTCTTGAACATTGTCTAGCATTCATTATCAAGGACAACGACAGAAATTTGTCTGTGGCGCCTTTGCCTTTCTGAAATCCGAACTAATCATCTTGTAACATTTCCGTTCTTCGTTCTTGCAAGAAATAATAATGCACGAGCTCTTCAGCTGTCTCTACAATAATTCTGGCACTATTTCGCTTATGCGTGTGTGATATTATTTCGAGAGTCTGAGTGTATAGCTCCAACCATATAGAAGTTACAGATCAACTTGTTTAATCGGTTGTTTGCCGCTTCCCCCTACAAGTTAGAAACTGACGTAATTTAATATATCTAAAGTCTTCCAAAGCTGTATTAAGCTGTAATAAAAATCATTCCCTATGTCTGCCACAATAACTCGTATTTCTTTTGTCACAGTTCCCCACGCTCGTTGAGGTTTTCTACACATTCTTTCCCCTTATCCGCTCTCACCTCTGCAACTAACTGTTCGATTCATATTGCACTCTGAATATGGATGCCCTTTCTTTCAGTTTTACTGGACATAGTTTTAATTTTTCTATATGCTGAATCTGTTCTTTCGACGACGATTCCTTCGATTTCATCACCTTCTTTCTGCAGCCCTTTCGCCATGGCCTCACTGCAATTGCTATTCTGCAATTGCTATTCTGCAATCGCCTGTGAATATCTGCAGTGCTCGGGATTTTCGCCAGAAGAAACTCAGTGACAGCTCTGTGCCAGGAACGTACTCCCCCATTCAGAAGGCTACGTATAGAGTCGCAACCTATCGGAATTTCGTGAAACCATAGGGCTAAATCGGGAATATTCCACGATGTCTCACAACAAATCCTGCATTTTTTAACCTAAAGTGTCCGAGAAAAAAGTGTTGCATTGCGCACTGAACGCCGCTCGTACATTTGTCTCTTAAAAATATGTTATTGTTTTTTCTTAAGAGATATCCAGGCCAAGAGAAATCTACTAGTATGAAAAATACGAATTAATTTATGGAAGAAATTTCTACGAATATACGTTTGGAGGACAGCATTGTACGGCTGTGAAACAAGAACTGTGAGAAAGGGAACATAAGAGCGAAGCACTTAATATGTGGCACTACGGAAGAATGATAAAATCAGGTGGACTGGAAAGGTAAGAGATGAGGAGATCTTCCGCGGAATCGGTGACTAATGTAGAATGGACAGGGTGATAGAACATCAGGAATTAAGTTCCGTAGTACCAGATGGAGATGCAGAGGATAGAAATTGTAGACGGACAAAGAGATTGGAATACATCGAGTAAATAATTGAGGACGTAGGTTGCAAGTACTGTTCTGAGGTGAAGATGTTGGCACAGGGGAGGCATCCGTGGTGGGCCGCAATGAACCAGTCACAAAGGTGATGACTAACCACCTGTTGAGGTACCTGTTTTCACAGTATTTATGTTCTTAGAAAACTTCAAACGAACCTCATAATTGGCTCTGAGCACTATGGGACTTAACATCTATGGTCATCAGTCCCCTAGAACTTAGAACTACTTAAACCTAACTAACCTAAGGACATCGCACACATCCATGCCCGAGGCAGGATTCGAACCTGCGACCGTAGCAGTCGCGCGGCTCCGGACTGAGCGCCTAGAACCGCTAGACCACCGCGGCCGGCGAACCTCATAATTCACCTGTATTACAGTTTCCCACTTCTTTCAGTACAGACTGTTCCAGATGATACTCTTGACCGTAAGTTTATTTTTCGTCAGTGCCAAATTTTGATCTGAGCCTATGTCCGATCCTGGGCTCGGCTTACAAATAAATATCTGACTTCGGAATCTAGGAATCACCGTTTACAGGGACACAGAGATATTTCTTAATAAGATGTTTGATCGGCCGGCAACGCTTGCTTTGCAACGTGCTACCATGCAGGGCACGGGACTGGTGTGAACTTGTTATGGTAGGGCATACGTTTCCTACACAACTGCTGAGTGGTCATGAAACGGTCAATCTTCGTTACAGGACTGTATTTCGTATTTATTTCCCAATGTCGCGTTTCGCCTCATTCAGGCATCTTCAAACTGGTTGAATATTAGGTGGTGTTAGGTACGCCGATTGTGTTTCCGTGTCCAGTATTATGTGCATAGCCCGGATATGAGCAGCTACACCTCCCACATGACACAGATCTATGTAGGCCTGATCCTGTTTTGCATTCATTCGAATACGTCGCATGCCTCAACAGGGACACCATGCCATGTTTCCAAGTATTTGACGATGACAGATGTTTGCTGGGACGTTCTGTATTACTCGGTATCCCACGTACCTAACACTAAACCCAATTATGAAGATGCCTGAATTAGGACAAACGTATCACTGATGGATAAAGAATAAATACATCACAGTGACCAAGACTGACTGACCGTTCCTTCACCGTATATCATGTATTCATTCCTTGCGTTGGAAAACATTTTTTGCTGAGCGCTCGTTGGTGCATGGAGACTTCCTACAATACTTCCTCCCCCCCCCCTCCCCTCACTATCTGTGACAACTACATTGTTTCTCCAACCATCAACTACTAACCACTGACACAACATCGTCTACAGTTCATACTGTAGACGGAGGTCACAGATGAATCGTGTATACGATTAAGGCCTGAAAATGGTGCACTGAAGTGCCTAAACTGGTAACATCATACGGAGGCTGTACGTGTTCCATTTAATTACAGACGGGTTTTAAGTGGGGAGAACGGGCAGGCCAGTCCACTCATCAAATATCGTCTCGTTCCCAGAACTTCACCATCAGTCCTGTTCGATGCTTTTCATCCCTAAAAATGAAGTCATGGACGAATGCTCCCCTGAAAAGACGCAAATGGGGAATAAGCAGAGTGTCACAATAACACTGACCGGTGAGCGGGCCTTGTACAAATACACTGATGTTCAAAATTAAGAGCAACAGACAACTATTTCCCCTTCCATATTCACGATATAATCTTACAATCTGTCAACAGCTGTCAGTACGATCGTGTGTGAGTGGAAGATAGTGAACAGAAAACCACGCCAACGATAACGTCAGCTCACCTCAAACGGACTCCTAGCAGCGGTGGAGCGCCGTAGGAAGAATGGAAGCAGGAGTCTCGAAAACTCATGTGGCCCGATGGCTTAATGTGAAGCGTTCTTTTGTTTCTTGGATGTGGCTACAGTTTATAGAGGCCGAAACTGTATCCCGAAGATCAGGGCAGGGCCGACCATGTGTGACATCAGAAAGAGAGGACCATTATATTTGGCTGTAAAAGCACGACGGTGCCGCCTTAGTTCTACTACACGGCAACTGGCGTCTGATCTGGCAGCATCCACTGGACGTGTTGAATCGAGGCAAACGGTGTAGAGAATGCTTCGACAGAGTGGCCTTTATTATGGAAGACCTGCTATATGTATGCCTGTGTCACGTCTTCACAGCAGGGAAAGTCTAGAGTCGAAACCGGCCGAAGTGGCCGTGTGGTTCTAGGCGCTGCAGTCTGGAACAGCGAGACCGCTACGGTCGCAGGTTCGAATTCTGCCTCGGGCATGGATGTGTGTGATGTCGTTAGGTTAGTTAGGTTTAACTAGTTGTAAGTTCTAGGGGACTAATGACCTCAGAAGTTGAGTCCCATAGTGCTCAGAGCCATTTGAACCATTTTGAATCTAGAGTGGAGCAGTCAAGATGCCATCTGGACAGTCGAACTGTGGGCAATATTCTTTTCACAGATAAGTCCCTATTTGGGCTGCACAGTGATTCTCGGTGGATTCCCATCTGGAGGGAACGTGGAACACTATTTCGAGATCCGAACATTGTGGAAAGAAACCGATATCGAGGAAGATCGCTAGTGTTGTGGGCAGGGACTGCCGGCCTGTCTGACCGAGCGGTTCTAGGCGCTTCAGTCTGGAACAGCGCGACCGCTACGGACCGCTATGGATGTGTGTGATGTCCTTAGGTTAGTTAGGTTTAAGTAGTTCTAAGTTCTAGGGGACTGATGACCTCAGATGTTAAGTCCCATAGTGCTCAGAGCCATTTGAACCATTTTGTGGGCAGGGATTATGTTCACCACTATAAAACGTTTTGATTATATTGTACAGGTGAATCGGAAAGGTTTAATTGCTGTCAGGTATCGTGAAGAGGTTTTGGGACCTCATGGACGCTTGTTGCGAGCAGTGTTGATCGATGTTAATACTAGACCTCACAGAGAACGAGTGATTGATTTTTCATGGAAACGGGATATACTACACACATAGCGTGTCCTACTCGCTCTCGCTGCGGTCGCAGGTTCGAATCCTGCCTCGGGCATGGATGTGTGTGATGTCCTTAGGTTAGTTAGGTTTAATTAGTTCTAAGTTCTAGGCGACTGATGACCTCAGAAGTTAAGTCGCATAGTGCTCAGAGCCATTTGAACCATTTGAACCTACTCGCTCTCACAATTTGAATGTGTCCGAGATGCACTCAGGAGACGGGTTGCATCACTTCAATATCCAGAAACCAGTCTCCAAGACTTGCAAACAGCTCCGCAGGAAGAATGGGCGTTATTGCCTCAACATGACATTCAAGGCATGTTCCGTTGTTGTCAAGCGTGTATTGCTGCCAGAGGTGGTTACACCCCATAGTGAGCACATTACCGGATTCTCGGAATGTGCGTGCAAATCTGTTAAGTTGGAAAAAACGGAGAACATTTTCGCCTACAATTATACATGTTGCAATTGTTCACGTTTCGCATTCTTTACATTGTTTTTACTTTGCTATAACCTCTTTATCCTGTTTTGTGTCAAAATACACGCAACATTGCAAAACTTCCGTTTATTGCTTTTATTTTGGATTCTAGAGTATTTCGCAGTCAGTACGTCATCGCAACATTGTACCAACCTCACACCATAACAGCTGGATCACTGATACGGTCTTGTTCGACAATGGTGGGCCTACCTTTATATGGCGAGACGTTGGAACACACTACTGTATGTACCCAGAGACAGACTTTATATCTATCGATATAGTCTCATTAAGAATTACACTAGTGGCCATTAAAATTGCTACACCAAGAAGAAATGCAGATAATAGACGGTTATTCATTGGACAAATATATTATACTAGAACCGACATGTGATCACATTTTCACGCAATTTGGATGCACAGATCCTGAGAAATCAGTACCCAGAACAACCACCTCTGGCCGTAATAAAGGCCTTAATACGCCTGGGCATTGAGTCAAACAGAGCTTGAATGGCGTGTACAGGTACAGTTGCCCATGACGCTTCAACACGATACCACAGTTAATCAGGAGTAGTGACTGGCGTGTTGTGACGAGCCAGTTGCTCGGCCACCATTGACCATACGTTTTCAGTTGGTGAGAGATCTGGAGAATGTGCTGTCCACGGCAGCAGTCGTACATTTTCTGTATCCAGAAAGGCCCATACAGGACCTGCAACATGCGATCGTGCATTATCCAGCTGAAATGTAGGGTTTCGCAGAGATCGAATTAAGGGTAGAGCCACCGGTCATAACACATCTGAAATGTAACGCCCACTGTTCAAAGTGCCGTCAATGCGAACAGGAGATGACCGAGACGTGTAACCAGTGGCACCCCATACTATCACGCCGAGTGACACACCAGTATGGCGATGACGAACGCACGGTTCCAATGTGCGTTCATTGCGATGTCGCCAAACACGGATGCGACCATCATGATGCTGTAAACAGAACCTGGATTCGTCTGAAAACATGACGTTTAGCCAAGCATGCACACAGGTTCGTGTTGAGTACACCATCGCAGGCGTTCCTGTCTGTGATGCAGCGTCAAGGGTAACCGCAGCCACGGTCTTCGAGCTGATAGTCCATGCTGCTGCAAACGTCGTCGAACTGTTGGTGCAGATGGCTGTTGTCTTGCAAAGGTCCCCATCTGTTGACTCAGGGATCGAGACGTGGCTGCACGATCCGTTACAGCCATGCGGATAAAATGTTGGTGCAGATGGTTGTTGTCTTGCAAAGGTCCCCATCTACTGACTCAGGGATCGAGACGTGGCTGCACGATCCGTTGCAGCCATGCGGATAAAATGCCTGTCATCTCGACTGCTAGCGATACGAGGACGCTGGGATCCAGCACGGCGTTTCGTATTACCGTCCTGAACGCACCGATTCCGTATTCTGCTATCAGTCATTGGATCTCGACCAACGCGAGCAGCAATGTCGCGATGCTATAAACCGCAATCACGATAGGCTACAATCCGACCTTTATCCAAGTCGGAAACGTGATGGTACGCATTTTTCCTCCTTACACGAGGCATCACAACAACGTTTTACCAGTCAACGCCGGTCAACTGCTGTTTGTGTATGAGAAATAGGTTGGAAACTTTCCTCATATCAGCACGTTGTAGGTGCCGCCATCGGTGCCAACCCTGTGTGAATGCTCTGAAAAGCTAATCATTTGCATATCACAGCATCTTCTTCCTGTCGGTTAAATTTCGCGTTTGTAGCACGTCATCTTTTGCGTTGTAGGAATTTTAATGGCCAGTCGTGTACGTATTGAGTACTATCTGCTAAAAAGTACTGAGTACAGTCACATATCAAGTCGAATATCCGGTTAGCTCGAATTTTGTTCACCAAAACTATATCGATTGCCTTCCGGGAGTCAAGACACCAACATGGGCGCTTTAGTCTGCGGTGCTCTGGACCTCATCGACGAACAGAGTTAGTGCGGCACTTGAAGGCTGGAGGCAGGGTTATATGCACGGACACAGCTTTAAGCGAAGAGGACTACGTGCTAGGCGCGGAGCAAGTGAGCAGTTAAGTAGGAAGGCGGTCCAGCGACACGCGTGAGAGTGCAGGTTCCCCGTGTTCTGTACTACACGGCGCAGCGGCGTGTTCGGCGGCGTCGCGCCGTTATTTCGTCCGTCGGCCTGGAAGGCTCGTAAAACAAACACGCGGAGCGGCCGGCGCCCAACTCGCGGGATTACTATTCATGTGCAGCACAGGCGCCGCTCCCCACACTCTCGGCCGGCGCTACCTTACAGCATAATAAAAGCGGCCCACTCATGTGCCTCACAAACATGCGGATACGGAGTTACCAGGCGGTCGCGCTGTAGCGCTGCCTGTCAGTACGGATGTACTGCCTCTAATTGAAATTTGGAAACATTCATTTTCCTGTCAATGAAACCCTAACAAAGTACACAACATAAGTAGTACACAGCAGCAACCCGGCATAATTTCTTTTCGTTTCACTTTATTAAAAATACGTTCTTACCATTCCCGAGTTCTACACTTATCTTCAGATGTGACACCTGTCGCCGTCTCTCTGTTATAAGATGAAACCGTCCCGCCTGATAATTTTCTTCTGTGTGGACTATGGAGACAGCAGACTCAAAGGGTCCTGTAGCCACTTTTCATTAGTCCGGTAGCCCATTTTCACTACCATTTCTCTTTCTTTTCATTGTTTCTCTTTTCTCATAACTCTCATAGTGGTGTGATTGAATGAATGTGGTTGTGAGTCACGTTCCTAGACGGTTGCGTAGTACACGGCATAAGTAGTACACAGCAGCAACCAGGCATAATTTCTTTTCGTTTCACTTTATTAAAAATATGTTCTTACCATTCCCGAGTTCTACACTTATCTTCATATGTGACGCCCGTCGCCGTCTCTCTATTATAAGATGAAACCGTCTCGCCTGATAATTTTCTTCTGTGTGGACTATGGAGACAGCAGACTGAAAGGGTCCTGTAGCCACTTTTCATTAGCCCGGTAGCCCATTTTCACTGTCATTTCTCTTTCTTTTCATTGTTTCTCTTTTCTCATAAGTCTCACAGTGGTGTGATTGAATGAATGTGGTTGTGAGTCACGTTCCTAGACGGTTGCGTAGTCCGCTGCAGAAAGTCTGCGATAGTCATACAGATTCAGGAGCAGTTGTACAGAATAGCCAACTCTCGTAGTGGCCAAGTAGGCTTAGAGGTTTGCGCTACTTGTGAGAAATCCACCTGCGTTAGGTTGATGGCGGAAATGGCACCTTTGGGTTTTCCGGGCCACGCGGAGAGTGGAAGAGGCTGAAGAAGAAAAGGGAGGCATCTGCCGCCGGTACGGGAAGCGTCCACAGTTGTGCTCCAGTCGAAGAAGGGTGAGTCAGACTGACCGCGTGGCGCGTTGTTACTTGGCGAGAGGAGAGCTGTTAGCTTTTGGTCTCGCTTTTCAACTCTGAAAGATTGCTTTGACTTGTCGCAGCAAGGAATGCAAAATTCTGCCAGATTACTCTTTTAGAAAATTTCTATAGCAGACTTGGATCAGCCGGAAGAGCGCCACACTGAGGTGTAGATAAGAAGTGAGCACTCGCTCCTGTATGAATGTCTGTTTGCCTTCAGCTGTGCCTCTATAAGCTTTTATTTTCCTAAATATCAATAGCTTTGTCTTCTCGTAAATTTTCCTGGCTTCATGTATCTTTCGGGCCACGTGGTTGGCTCCCCACGCGCCTAGAACCGCTCGGCCACTCCGTCCGGCGTTGCTATTATTAAATAATATAGACACACTGCTGGGTGACTGAAACCTGCACCACAGGATAAATTCCAACATTTAGTTCGAATTACCCCTCCAGACATCAGGCGTGATAGATGCATGCAGAGAAAGGTATTTTATTGTGGGTACTTGAAGTTACACTATTTCTACGAAGCATACACCTAAAAAATAGAGAATGAAACACTTCATTACTTACGAAATCTCCAAATAATGAAATACAATACGTAAGAAGATTCATACACTTAAACATCTATTGCCAACCCAATCAAAGAAGTTAATACTAAGATAATACATTTTTATACAGTAGGTCTTCTTTCGTGTAACTTCATCGTAGATTACCATCAGGTGTTTATTTTTAAGCTCAGTGCTACCGGTTTCGATCAGTAGACCACTATATAGCCGGAGCCCAACGGATAGACAAAATCTTTCAAAAAGAAAAAAAAAAAATGTTCAAATGTGTGTGAAATCTTATGGGACTTAACTGCAAAGGTTATCAGTCCCTAAGCTTACACACTACTTAATCTAAATTATCCTAAGGACAAACACACACATCCATGCCCAAGGTAGAACTCGAACCTCCGCCGGGACCAACCGCACAGTCCATGACTGCAGCGCCTAAGACCGCTCGGCCAATCCTGCGCGGCGACAAAATCTTTAAAGTGCACAGGTTACAATATAGTGACAAAATAAAACTTAGGACGTTAAATGACGTAGAAATTACTTAAAAAGCTTAACCAGCTTGTCCCTACATTGTCTCTAGATAACGTCCCCTCAACCCCCCCCTCCCCCCCCCCCCCAGGCTAATTACTGACTTTAGGTATAGTTTTTAAGAGTTCCTCCTGTTGTCATAGGTAGCTTCATATATAAATATCTTTACTAGCATAAGCAACCGTGTGGGGTTATTTTTAGGTTTCATCTCCTACTTAGCTCGTCTCTTGTTCCATCCATTCCATTTTTTGATATGCGTTGATCCATCGTTGGGAATATATTGGCTATTTAGCCCCGACCCATGTGTAAACATTCTCGTATTCGTATGCGCATGCGCATTCAAGTAACTTCCCTTGTCTTGCGCATGTGCATAGGTAGCGGGTCAGGTTTGGAAGTGAGCCACCATTTGTAGCTGCAGTTTATGGCGGATCATCGCCCATCGAACATAGGCCGGTGTGAAGTGCAGCGTACACCATTAAGTTAAGTAGTGGTTTTGACTTTGTACATATGTACTGTTTGTGTTTTCCTTTTCTTTTTCGTTTACAAATGTATAGCTATGGTGTTCTTTTAATCATTGACAAAGGTCTCCTTAGGCACTTGTGGGTTTTATTGCTGTTCTGAAGAAGGTGTAGTTATCTACGCCGAAACCTGGGTTAACACTTAACACTAGGTGCTTTTTTCGGAATTGAGGCAGGATTTTAGTTTTTTAATATATATCAGAATGGACGCAGAAGATAAACTGTCCAGCTTGTCTTCACTACTTGTGGATCCTTGGAGATACTCTATTTTTACTAAGCATACAAGTAAAAATATAGACACTGAAACACTTTATTACTTTCTAAATGCACAAGAGAATTCACACATTTGGCGTCCATTTTTCAACCTGGTCAGAGAAGATAATACTAAGTTAATACATTTTATACAATACGTCTGCTGTTGGTGGCGATTGTTTCGCTATCGACGCCATTTTGTTGTATGGCCTTCATTCTCCTCCCACATGGCTTACATACATGAAACGTTTCATGAACTACAGATAACACTGCCCAACAGACGCGTTCCCGTCTGTCTGTGTGAAGATGGTCCTGAATACCATTGAACGACACCACTGGAAGATGTTGTCGTTGGTTTCACTGAAGAATGGCCCATGTGGGAAACTCTGAACGGATTTAGAACTTGGGTGGCAAGGTCAAAAGACAGTATTCAGAAATAGGATTATCCCACAAAACGAACCGTTTGGACTGCGGAATGCAACAAAATACGGAGCACTTACACCAATGTTAATATGTCCTGCAGCATGTGCCGTTGATGACCTCCTGTCCTCAAGCTCTGAAGCCGTTGTTACTGCCAGGTTGCTTAGACTGTTATCTTTGTCTTTTTCGTTTTGTTTAATATTCTTTTGATGTACACAATTGTAGATTATGACCTGTAAGATGTAGCATTGTCTTCTATTTCTTTTAATTAGCGATTAGTTTATAAATGTAATTATGAATGTTTGTGTAGGAGGGCTACTTGAAAAGTAAGGAGCGGCGACCGATCAAGACTTACTTTCCGAATAGCCCTCGAATTTTTGTTGTAAGCTAATGCTTGATCCTTTGACATGAGTAAATAAAATAAATAAAATCTACTGCAAGGGCCGGCCTATGTAGCCGAGCTGTTCTAGCGCTACAGTCTGGAACCGCGCGACTGCTACGGTCGCAGGTTCGAATTCTGCCTCGGGCATGGATGTGTGTGATGTCCTTAGGTTAGTTAGGTTTAAGTAGTTCTATGTTCTAGGGGACTGATGACCTCAGATGTTAAGTCCCATAGTGCTCAGAGCCATTTGAACCATTTACTGCAAGGAATTCCATTGCCTAGATAAACGACTTAAATAATGAGGGGTATAGGGGGAAACTATAGGTCTGTAACACACGTTGAATTTGTGTTAATGCAAATCTATTCTTACAGAAAACATGAGAGGCATTCTTGTCACAAGGACTGGGATGTAGCCAAAGTACAATTCACGGCTAGGTGGCAAGGTGCTGGCTTGCTGCGAGACAAGCTAATTGTACATGAAAAATATAAAGACTCAAACGACAATCAACGATAACTGGTCTACTCACTAGACAGAGTGATAATCGAAAAATAGACGGATCGTGGGAAATGTGAACCACGGACGAAAGTAGTCGTGTACAGTTACGTAATATGAACACCCAGACAGGAACAGTGTAACAAAACCTACTGGTCTAACGTCGACGGAACCGCAATGCTGGTTTCCAGCGGTGCCAATCGTGTACTTGCATTTTAATCACGAAGTCTTCATGAGAAGTCTACTGCAAAAAGTGATAACTACGACTGACTACGTATAGTTGCTGCCAGCACGACGGAAGCCAACACTTGTGTCCCAAAATGGTAGCAACTACTGCACTACTGGTAGTCGCGGACTGGAGCCCTCTAAGAACGCTGCAGTCAGGGATAGCCTCCCCTGCTGCATATGGCAGCGGGGAAGCGTCTCCCTGGTTGCAGCGTGGTAGGGTTCCATTTCCGATACAAAAATATTTCTGTAGCCAACTTGACCGTGGATGGCAAATCAAGTGTTTCCTGCTGCTCTTGGCCGATAGGGCTCGTTCCCTGCTTGGTCCTGAAGTTGGCGACCCTGCGGTGGCAGCATACTCCGAGCGCGGGTAGTGAGTGTTAGCATTACTGCGGCTTGAATTGACGATCCCACACGTCTTGTACATTTCCTGATTTAACGAATAGGCATTAATGAAAAGCGCACTGCCGCCCCCCCCCCCCCGCCCCCCAACCCCACCACCAACACAATCCCAGTCCTATTCGCTAGATCAACTGGCAGAAGAAAATTGTTATTAATGCATAAATTGACTGATTACTTTAATCGAATATTTGATTAACTGCTTCGTTTACGTTTTGGCTAATGGTCGCGTTGTTGACTAGTAATCAAAAACATCCTAGGTACAGGCTTCAAACCTTGCCACAGTTTAAATTTTGAATAAAACTCATCAGCAATGGCAGCCTAAGATCTGGATTCAGAAGTTAGCCTTCTTAAAGAGGCTGTATGTGCGGTCAGTGGTTGTGGGCACTCTCTAGCCCTTCGAGTGTGAAACTGCCCCTAAATGCCGGAAGAATCAACAATGATCAACGGCATGAGGATGCAGGAGTCAATGGATGAATGGTTGCGACTGCATTAAAAACGTATGAGGTATATCCACAAAATATGTGCCCTTTTAATTGCAAAATTGCCATGATGATCTATCTACTGGCAAAAGACTCCGGATTAGTCCCCCGTCTGGATCTCCAGGAAAGCACTGCCAACGGGAAGATGATCGTGAGAAGAACAAGAAGAACTATAATAATTTAAATGTCGAAGTGTGGAATGTCAGACGTTTGTACGTCGTAGGGAAGCTAGAACACCTCAAAAGCGAAATGTAAACGATGAGTCCAAATACAGTAGGTGTCAGTGAAGTGATAATATGGAAATAAGACATGGAGTTCTGGTCAGACGAGAATAGGGTAATAATAACGGTAGCAGAAAATGGTATAACTAATGGCGACAGCAAGAGGTCAGGTATACATGCCGACGTCGCAAGCTGAAGATAAAGAGCTGGAAAACGTATATGAGGATACTGAACGGGTAATTCAGTTTGTAAAGAGAGACTAATGTATGTTAATTATGGGGAACTGGAGTGAGGTTGTAGAAGAAGGAGTTAATAGAAAATATGAGCATGGTAGTGTGAATGAGATAGGACAAAGACTAGTTGAGTTCTGCAATAAATTTCAGTTAGTATTAGCAAACTGTTCAAAAAATCACATGAAGAAGAGACATACTTGGAAACGTCTTGAAGATACGAGAAGATTCCCTTTAGATTATGTCAGATTTGCGAAGCCAGATACTGGATTGTAAATAGGAAGTGCATGGAAACCAAGGCGAAATAACTACAGGAAACATGTGAAGAAATAGAAAAAACAAATGTTTACTGGAAAGGCCGACTTCAAAACAAACTTCCAAGAATTTAAAAGCAAGGGTAACATCATCAAAAGTGCAATGGGAACTGCACTGTTAAATGCAAAGTATCGGAAAGAGTACATTAAGGTCTCTGAGAGGGGGAGGAATTGTCTCATGACGTGATACAAGAAGAAAATGAGTCGGGAAGGAAGCGGCAGGGGATCCAGAAGTAGTAAAAATTTAAAAGAAAACTTTGGAAGTCATCGCATGAAATAAGGCAGAAGGGATAGACACCATCAGAATTTTTTAAAATCTTTGGGGGAAGCTGCAACCAAACGATTAGTTGCGTTGGCGTATAGAGTCTGTGAGACTGGCGACTTACTATCAGATTTCAAGAAAAATATCATCCTATCTAATTCCGAAAATGGAAAGAGCAGGTAACTGCGAGAAATATCGCCCATTGAGCTTAACATGTCATGCATTCCAGTTGCTGACAACAGTAACACACAGAAGAATGGAAAAGAGAAATGCAGATCTGTTAGATGGCGATTAGCTTGCTTTTAGGAACGGTAAAGGCACCAGAAAGACAGTTCAGATGTTGAGCTTGATAATGGAAAGAAAACTCAAGAAAAATCAAGACACGTTCATTGGATTTGTTGGACTGTAAAAAGCGTTCGGTCGTGCAAAATTGTGAGAAAACTCAAGATATATTTTTTAATACGCCTTTCCTAGTTTTAATACCTATGTGCCTCTTTGTCAGAAGCTCTTTCTATTTATTGAAAGCCTGCTTAGCAATGACACTTTTCCTTCAGATTTCTGACATCTCCTACAGGTAAATATTTTCAATTATTTTTCATAATACTTAAGTCCAAACAGCTGAATTTCTGTCAGCAAACACTTAATAATAATTATGTTTACTTTATATCTCACTTTGTACTTGTTAGATGAACCAGTTCTGTAAAAAGCACTACATAACAGCAGATACAAAACACTGACGTCCTTACGAAAGCGTATAATGGATGAACGTCCAGGCCGGCCGCTTTCAAATTAAACACAATGTTGCCAGGTCTGTCCGTGTCAATCGGGGCATTGTTCCTAGGGGTGCTTGCAAACATCACTGCTCCCTTCGAGTGTCTCTCATATTATTTTGCTAATGACCCTTCAATTTCTCCAATAAATCCGGCCAAATGTCACGCAACGAGTTGCACTCGAACGTTCATTTGTTTCGCCGACACAGTTGCCGGCGCGTCGCAATAAATCAGCGCTGGTAGGAAACGTATTTATAAATCAACTGCCCTATTAGCTGGTGTAAAAGCTTGTTGGTTTAGGCAGATGAGAACTAAACCAAGCAATCATTTGGGCTGGGAGCACGTGTAGCGCCGGCTTTGGGCTGCATGAACAACGAGGGGGGCTGCGGGACGCGGAGGCGCGGTAGGTAATCAATTTGGCTGATATGATCTGCGCTCGTGCTGGTCAATCAGACATCGGACCCTCATCGGAATCCTATCACGGCGCCTAATCCGGCTGCAGCGTGACACAAATTCATGCATGGCACAAACAAAGAGATCACACCTAATCAGATACTAATTACAATCTTGCACGAAGGTTAACGAGGGTCCTCTATTAAATGAGTAACGGCTACTGCGAATGATAGCGTGAAAGTTTTACGTGAGCATTTCTATTAATTTACCTTCCCTGGAACATGTATAGCAAAAAGAAGCACATCTAGGACACAGATTTTTGTGTTAAAAATTGCAGATAACGTACTAGCAATCGCAAAAAAAAAAAAGAAATGCTTACAGGTTGTGTAGCTCATGAGCTGAGATAGACCGGACGGTTTCAGCTGCAGTCGGCAGTGATACAAGCGACAGACTCCGTACCGTAGTGGATACCAAAGCGCTTCTTGTAACCTTACTACCTGCTTCGCATTAATTAGCAAAAACTTCGGCTTAATAGCATTTTGATGAATTTTTATAACCCAATATAGCATCGATCCTCCCTGATATGGAATCATAAGTCGTTGTCAGAGGTAAGTGGCGCCAGATATTTACGCAAAGGCCACGTAGTTTCTTTAAATTACAAACTTGTTATTGGGGAGTACGAAGTTGGCACCCGGCAGGGTCCATAATAGTTCCATCGTGTTTCTGATCAGATTGATTCATGGAATCAATACTAGAAATAAGAATAATCTTCACAGGGATTTAAAGTCACTTAGTCTTGTACAAACAGGTGTGCATTATTCAGGAACACACATTTTCAATAACTTGCCATGAGCCATAAGAAGCTTGACATCCAATGAAATTCAGTTTAAGAGAAGCCTAAAGGATTTGTTGGTGGCCAACTCCTTCTACTCCATTGATGAATTTCTCGGTAGAATCACCTGATTTGTTGATTATATATATATATATATATATATATATATATATATATATATATATATATATATATATATACTGAAAAGGAGGCGGTTTTGAAGTTCATCAGACACTTTTATAGCAATTTGTATAGCAATCCAGGGGAAAATTTGAGTATATCTAATTTAAATGATATAACTAGTGTTCCAGATATACTCCCATCGGAAGTCAAGTGTGCTCTAGATAGCATGAAGAAGGGAACAGTGCCGGGTGATGATGAGCTCAGCGTTGACATCCTCAAACTGACAGGAGAGGTAACAATAAATCACTTGGCAAAAGTATTTACTTCCTGCCTGCACTATGCTTCAATCCCACTATCGTGGAACAAGGCTACGATTATTTTGATACACAAGAAAGGAAGTATTCACAATATCAAAAACTACCGTCCTATCAGCTTGCTCTCAATTTTGTACAATATTTTTACAAAGACCTTGTTAAACCGAATTAGTTCTACCCTAGACTCAGCCCAACCTATAGAACAAGCTGGATTCCGAAGCAATTTTAGCACTATTGACCACATTCTGACCGTTAGTGAAGTGATAAGCAGAGCGAATGAATACCAACTGCCTCTCTGCATTGCCTTTGTTGACTTTGAAAAGGCATTTGACTCCGTTAGCCATGTAGCTGTCCTCCAAGCTTTGAGTGAGCAAGGAGTGGGAGCAGCATACATTGAAGTGCTCAGGAAAATCTACGAGAATTCTTCGGCTTATGTTAACATCGGCGAATCAACTCAAGAATTCCGCATCATGAGGGGTGTCAAGCAAGGCGATCCCATCTCCCCAAAACTGTTCTCTGCTGTAATGGAAATGGCTATGTCAAAGCTGAGCTGGGAAGGTAAGAGAATTAGAATTAATGGAAGAAGGCTTACCAACTTGAGATTTGCTGATGATATTGCCTTACTGGCCAAAGACTTCGCAGAGCTCCAAAACTTAGTTACAGATCTTGCATCGGAATGTCAGCTGGTAGGCTTGAATATGAACCTTTCCAAAACAAAAGTAATATCCAACAAATGGGTCCCAGCTGGAGATGTGAAAGTCAAGAACAGTCTACTAGAAGAGGTCAGTGAATATGTCTACCTTGGCCAGATTATAAATATGAAGGGAGACATAAGACCAGAAATCTATCGACGCATCAAGCTTGGCTGGCAAGCATTTGGGAAGAATTCAAAAGTATTCAGATCAAAAATGCCAGTAAATCTGAAGAAAGCAGTATTTGATCAATGCATTCTGCCTGTGATGACGTACGGATGCGAGACATGGACACTGAACTCATTCACAAAAGGGAAACTTAGGACAGCACAGAGAGCCATGGAGAGATCAATGCTGGGCTATACAAGAAAGGACAGGAAAAGGGCAGATGACATCCGGTCTGTGACGAAGGTTAATGACATCTTAGAGAGAGTAGGTTCCTTGAAATGGCAGTGGGCTGGCCACGTCACAAGAAGAAAAGACAACAGATGGACGAAGCTAGTACTGGAGTGGAGTCGGAGAGAGCACCGGAGGCCTAGAGGAAGACCACCAGACAGATGGGACAAAGACATCAAGAAGATCGCTGGTAACACCTGGCAGAGAACTGCCCAAGACCGTCCCACTTGGAGAAGACTTCTGAAAGCCTACCTGAATCCACGACTCGAAGAGGCCACATCATCTAATGATTGAATTGGCTGAGAGATGATGATGATATATATATATATATATATATATATATATATATATATATATATATATATATATATATAACTTTTGCACCATTTCAGTGCAGTAATGTGTTCATTGTAAATAAGTGTGTGTGTGTACGTGTGTGTGTGTGTGTGTGTGTGTGTGTGTGTGTGTGGGTGTGTAACTACAATCTAACTTCTGCACCATTTCAGTGCAGTAATGTGTTAATTGTAAATAAGTATTGTAGTAGCTCTATTACATGTTTATTAACTCATAAATAAAAAAAATGGTTTTAAATTCAGTGCATTAGTGTTTGCAAAATAATTCTTTCATATAGAGTTCATTTAAAAAATGACGATCATTCCACTTAGGACCTGTGGAAGGTACATTGGCTTATTTGTTTAAGTTGTAAATTTTTGTCATGTATTATTGTTTTTTTGACATGTTCTACATCCTGGAGGACCTCCTCACTACGGATCAATTGGAATGAAAGTAAATCTAATCCAATCTAATCTAACTAATAACATGACTATGGTCTTGTGACACGGACTGTTTGATGCCATAGCCCCCGGGGAAGACTCTATCGTAGCCGGCCGAAGTGGCCGTGCGGTTAAAGGCGCTGCAGTCTGGAACCGCGAGACCGCTACGGTCGCAGGTTCGAATCCTGCCTCGGGCATGGATCTTTGTGATGTCCTTAGGTTAGTTAGGTTTCACTAGTTCTAAGTTCTAGGGGACTAATGACCTCAGCAGTTGAGTCCCATAGTGCTCAGAGCCATTTGAACCATTTTTGAAGACTCTATCGTGGTCTGCAATAATGTTCACGTATCAAAAGCTGTAATGACATCTTTGCGTACTACCACAGAACCCATGGAAGTCAATCTCATTGCATAACACTGCATAATCTCTATCTACAATACAAAAGGAAATGTCCTGACTGACTGACTCATCATCGTTCAGCCCAAACCGGACAGAAACTTGAAATATGGAGATGATATTGATCTTATAAATCGAAGTACACCCCTAAGGGGATGAAACGGGGGATAAATGGCTTTTTCGAAAATATGTCTCTATTAAGGCGATTTCTAAGCCACAAATAAAGAAATCCATGTTTCAGCCGTTTTGGAAACTCACCCCTATGGGATGAAATAGTGAGTGAAATTGTTTTTTACATAAATCGTTATTAAAGAACTACTAAAGCATTTTTAACGCTATGTCTACGGAAGCTGCTATTTACCTTCTCAGTTAGAAACTGAAAAATACGTGTTTTAGTGTTTTTGGGAATACAACCACGAAGGAGATGAGATAGGGCCTGACTGACTCACTGATTCATCATCGACCAGATCAAGCTACTGAGTGCTGGAACTCGAAATTCGGGGAGCGTCTTGATCTTTTGCTATAGGCGTCTTTTAAGGAGGGATTGTTCGACATTCCACTTCTAAGGAGGTGGAGAGATTAGAATACATTCAGCAGTTTAATTAAGGACGTAGGTTTTAAGTGCTACTCTGAGATTAAAGGTAGGCACAGGAGAGAAGTTCGTGGCGGGCCGCATCAAACCAGTCAGAAGACTGATGACTTGGAAAAAAAGGGGTGAAGTAGGGATGAAAAGTTGTAGTAGGGATGGAAAGTTGTTTGAAAATATATCCCTAGTAAGGCAATTTTGAAGCTAGAATTACAAAAAATGGTGTTAGGCTTCTTCATCAGAAAGAAAAAGTTCCTGCTTCAGCATTTTCGGAAATAGTGGGTACATCTACAACTACGTCTACGTGATTACTCTGCTATTCACAGTAAAGTGCCCGGCAAAGGGTTCAAGTTGTCTCTCCACCGTTCTACTCTCAAACGGTGTGGAGGAAAAACGAGCACTTAAATTTTTCGTGATCATTTCTCCCTATGTAGGTGTGTGCTCCCCTATTTCGCGATAGTACAAAACGTGCCACTCTTCTTTGTCCTTTTTCGATGTCATCCGTCAGTTCCACCTGATGCGGATCCCACACCGCACAGCAATACTCCAGAATAGGCCGGTCAAGTGTGGTGTAAGCAGTCTCTTTAGTAGATCTGTTGTACCTTCTAAGTGTTCTGCTAACGAATCGCAGTCTTTGGTTTTCTCTGCGCACTATATTATCTATATGATCGTTCCAGTTTAGGTTATTCGTAAATGTAATCCCTAAGTATTTAGTTGAATTTACAGTCTTCCGATTCGTGTGACTTACCGCGTTGTCGAAATTTAGTGGATTTCTTCTAGTACTCATGTGAGTAACTTCTCACTTTACTTTATTCAGGGTCACATGCTGCTTTTCGCACCATACAGATGTCTTATCTAAATCATTTTGCAATTCGTTTTGGTCATCTGATGACTTTACAAGACGGTAAATGCCAGCATCATCTGCAAACAATCGAAGACGGCTACTGGGATTGCCTCCTATATCGTTAATATAGATCAGGAACAATAGAAGGCCTATGACACTTCCTTGGGGAGCCGGATATTATTCCTCTTTTACTCGATGACTTTCCATCTATTACTACGAACTGTGACCCTTCTGACAGGAAATCACGAATCCAATCGCACAACTGCGGCAATGTTCCATAGGCACGCAGTTTGGTTAGGAGACGCATGTGAGGAACGGTGTTGAAACCCTTCTGGAAATCTAAAAATATGCAATCAGTTTGACATACCCCTGTCGACAGCACTCATTACTTCATGAGTGAAAAGAGCTAGTTGTGTTTCACAAGAACGATATTTTCTGAATCCGTGTTGACTACGTGTCAATAAATCGTTTTCTTCGAGAGACTTCATAATGCTTGATTACACTATATGTTCCAAAACCCTGTTGCAAATCGACGTTACTCATATGGGCCTGTAATTCAACGGAGTATTCCACCTTCCATTTTTGGATATTGGCGTGGCTTGAGCAATTTTCCAGTCTTTAGGTACGGATCTTTCTGTCAGGGAGAAATTGTATATAATTGCCAAATACGGAGCTATTTTTTCTGTAAACAAATCATTATTAAAATACTACTAAACTTTTTAAAGCTACATCCATGAAAACTGCCATCTGACTTTTCGGTCTTAAATAAGAGACGTGCGTGTTCCAGCAATACAATGCCTAAGAGCGTGAAATAACTGGTAGCTCACTTCTACACAGACATGTCTTAAGCTATCAAAGTTTCTGTGGAAATATCATCATAAGAACTGAAAAGACAGGATTTATAAAGGTCTCCTACTCCAGCTACTGCAATCGTTTTGTGGTCACAACTACTTCGGAACAGACTATGCTTCTATGGCTTGATTAGCGTGAAAAGTTACTGCAGTTTATGAACAACATATAAGTTCGTTGAAAGAAACACAAAAATATCTGTGCCGACCATACAGTTTACGAGAACGTAACAGAGGGTGTTGAGTTGGTGTTGCATAAAATATTTCCACCGGCCTGCGTCTATGGTCGTTTCCGGATACACCGTCAGATAACGACTGTTCGAAATGTGCATCACACCATGTGACCAGAATCATCATTCACCTGACCAGGCGACACGTCTACATTGATCGGCGGTCCAGTATCCATGATCCTTTGCTCACTGCAATGGTAATACACCATGTCGTTGGTCCAGTGAGGAAACACGCAAGGGACGTCTGTTCTGGGGTCCCATCTAAAACAAAGCAAGCTGAACGGTGTGCTTGCACCGGCGTTATACACTGTCATCAAATCTACTACACATCAACGACCTTCCTGCTTAACAGAGAGGGTACCGCATTCTGTGGCTTTGTTGCCTATACTTGGTTTCACCGTCGTTAGAGCACTTCGGGTAGACACTCACGGCAAACGGCGGCATGACGCGAAGAGTGTGTTGGTCCGAGCACATTTATTATTTCCCAATAGCGTGATCAAAAACTGTTAAAAATTTGTGCACTCTTTCGTGTGTTTGCTGTATTCGTAATATGGATACCCCTATTCTTGGGCCAAAGCACACATCTGACAATTGACTAGAATTATGGATTCACCAATATTAAAAAACATCCGCGACTAAAAGCTCGGTCAGAAGTCGGTACTCACCTGCCATCGAAGCCGAGCCCTGCATTGGTTCTTCCCACGCTGCTTCACCCACAAACTGTACCCTGGATGCATCTCGAAAAAGAAACCCTCTGAAACCGGTCAAGTCTCCTCTTCATGCTTTGGCACATTGCGCACGTTTGGAAGCATAGCCAGAGCTGAATACATCTCTTGAAACCACTTAGAGCAGATAAATGACCTAAAAACCTCAATACGCTACAAAACATTTTAATCATTCCTTTTAACAGTTAAATCAGTACTCGCCTCCGTAATCTGAAATGTGGAGTGGAAATATCTTCAAGGTGTCCTCTGAAAATAGAACGATACGAGAAATAAGATCCAAACAGATCAGGCTGCACAATGTATAGCAGTCTTCACTAGCATGATATGTTCACACGCCAAAAGGTTAGCCACCCCTAGGCAAATCATTATAAGTATCATTTAACGCCTCGTAATTCCACCCGTGGACTTGATAACAGTCCTGATTTGATTAGGAGTGAGTCCACAAGGTTGTGCAGGTAAGTTGCATCTAGGTTAAGCAACCCGCTGAGGGTCTCACCTCGCAATTCCTCCAAACTGCGGGGATTCTGCAGTCGGTGTGTTACCCGCTGTTCCAATATGTCCCACAGACTTTCTTTAGGATTCAAGTCACGTGATCTTTGCAGGCCAGTCGAGATGTAACAGCTTGACAGGATATTCAGAAAACCAGTCATATATTCTTGCAGCCCGAAACCATCTGTACGTGCCGGTATGAGCAATCGTCACTTGAAGAGGCCGCCGACTGCAAATGTTAGTTGCATGCAGTTGCTGTCGCAATGTTTTGTGGCTAGAAAATGGGGTTGGAACTTCATTACCTGCCTGCAGCTGTTCCTATAAGATTTGGAAACGATTTTGATTCACAAGCCGTGAAACGCGTCACCAGTCCATTATCCATGATCTTCCTCCGAGCACAATTCTGACGTCGTGTTTCGTGGCCGCGAGTGTTACTCCGCTGCTTGTAGAAACGTTGGAAAGTTTGCCGTGTAACACCAACAAATTCAGCAACTTCGCACACCATATGACCGTGGACACGGGAGTAATCTGATTGCCCGTATTTGCCACTCTGTCCCGACATGAGATTTAGCCATGTTCATGTACAGTGTCTGCTTGAAACATAAATGTCTCACTGATCACTATTGCCTTACGCTCACGTAGAGGCAATGCGCACATCGTCTATCGCATTGCTCAATCGCTGTGCCATCTGTAAAGGCTTAGCAATTCCTCCGTGCGTGCGCACAGGGGTGACTAATTTCTTGTTCGGTGAACTTATTACCGAAGGGGAACGGCAGTACACAGTTACTGTTCAATATGGTGCAACCACAAAGTTTGTAGTTCCTGGCAGAAATAACGAATACCCCTGGGAGGTTCTATTACGCGTGCCAGTGCTACACAGGGAAAATTTACTTTGGAGAAGAGAGCTCAAAGCGACCCACTACATACATCTACAACAACCGCGGCAGTACACCCGCGGGGTATTGAACGCCCTAGTAGACATTACACTATTCTACCAGCCGGACAAATGGAGTCCCACAATGCGACCGCTTTCAAATACTGTAAGCAGCTGATAACGCTTTCTCACACGCGCTCACAATCTGTTACAGAAAACTGGAACTCTAATCATTTATATATCTGCCAAAAGTGTGTAAGTGTACTAACTTATGTTGCCATTGATATCCTATTTCTTCTTCTGTATGCTTCACTCTTTCTGTCAGGCTATGTATTAGTACCACGAACATTAAAAACTAAAATAAAAATGTAAATCACTGAGTCTCTCACCAGACGGTGTCTGCTACAGCAAACTTATCACTCATTCACAAGAAATTTGCATGTACATCATACTGTGCGAGTCACCTAATGGTATGTGGCGGACGGTACTGACGGTACCAGTAACTGAACTTTCTTCCCTGTTCCCGTCACGAATGTCACGGCGAAAGAATGACTGTCAGTAAGCCTCTCTATTGGCTCTAATTTCTTAAATTTTCTCATCGAGGCCATTTCGCGAGATGTATGTGAGAGGCAGTAATAACTTGTTGGAGTCTTCCCGGAAAGTGGTCTCTCGAAAATCCAATAATAAACTTCTCCGTTATGCAGAATTCCACCTTTCTAACGTCTGCCACTTGAGTTTGTCACGTATCTCTTTAGTCCGCTCGCACCGACTATACGATCCCTTGAAGGAATGGGCCGGTCTTCCTTGGATCTTCACTCTGTCTTTTATCGTTTCTGCCTGGTAAGGATCCTGGATAGCTAAACAGTACTGAAGTGTGAGTCGTAAAAGCGCTTTCCATTTCCTTTGTTGATGAGCTACATTTCCTAAGATTTTTTCCAATGAATGTCAGTCTGGCACCTGCTTTTCCTACTATTTGTTTTATGTAGTCATTTCACTTAAGGTCGCTGTGGATAGTTAGTCATAGATATTTTACGGCAGATACTGTTTCCATCAGATTGTCGTCAATAATGGCATTTCTTTTCCATTGTATGCGGAGTATTTTACATTGTACATAGTTGTATATCAGTGGATTTGTGATTCTAGTATGCCAAATACGCGGCCGGCCGCAGTGGCCGAGCTGTTCTAGGCCCTTCAGTCTGGAACAGCGCGACCGCTACGGTCGCAGGTTCGAATCCTGCCTCGGGCATGAATGTGTGTGATGTCCTTAGGTTAGTTAGGTTTAAGTACTTCTAAGTTCTACGGGACTGATAACCTCAGAAGTTAAGTCCCATAGTGCTCAGAGCCATATGAACCATTTGAACCAAATACGTCACACCACGTCGAAGGAAATCAACGGCAAACCATCTCCGCTAGCACCTTACTCAGGACTGCGATGCGAGACTCCCGTATGTGCCACTTCATTTACTTCCTACGTTTGAGACATTTTTGCTTTATAATCATCTCGAAATGGTTTTGCATTAAAACATAATGGATAGTAATGTTGCGTGGGCTCCAAACCTGTGGCATGATGAAAAGGAAATGAATTTAAAACAAGGAGTTTAATTATTGGTAGCATGCAGTTATAGTGAGGAGATGTATGAGAGAAATAATATACAATACGAAATTGTTTTAGTGTGTCCATACATCTGATTCAAGTCTGAGGGACTTCGATCCTTCATTTATGTAATAAAATGATACACCTATAGCCGTCCTTTCGATGTTATTTATTATCTGGCTACCAGTTTCCGTGCTTCAGTACACCATCTTCAATCCTTAACTGACTCTGAGTGAGTTAACTCCAATCGTATACACGATTCCATCAGTCACCAGCATCTATGAACTTTCTGTATGATTTGGTAGTTACTGGTCGGAGTCACACCACCGTTGTTACAGTCAACGGAAAACGGCTCATGCATGTTGGCCCCCCATGGAATTGCACACACGATTCGAGTTAACCCCCTCAGCGTCAGTTAAGGCCTGAAGATGGTGTACTTGTAACACAGAAAATGCAAATAAAATACCTGCACCAGCCGCAGTCTTCGCCGTTTAATAGCCGTTGATAACTTGTGGTGCACTTCTGACTCTGAATCTGTAAACTTTATTACAGAAACTATACTTAGTACGTAATCGGCGTAACAGTGTATTTTCCTCTGACTGTATATAATTGATTGTAATTATAATGGAGATATCGTAAATTGCTGGGTAATAGACAAGGAAATTTTGTTTATAGGTATCGATAGCAACGACGGAATGGCAGTAGATGTGCCGTTGTTTATCTTTGCGTATGGAAACTCTCTGTCGCGTTGCGAGTAGAGAGGAAGCAGAGTAGCTTGAGTCATGAAAGAGTTAGGAAGTGTTTGTTGGCGCTCCCGCAGACGCAGTGTGCGGCTGTGTTCGCCCCAGTGCAGACGCGCCTGATTCCTTAACCCTTGGGTTTTGAGAGTACCTGGAATTCTAACTATTGCCTGTCCCGTGATCATCCGTGGCTCTGGAGACGACTCGAGGTTCTGTAACAGCAGCAGCAGCAGCAGCAACAACAACAACAACAACAACGGAAACTGAGCATTGTCGTCGGCTACATTCGCCGGTCCACACAGCTACAACATCGTAACACTTTTAACTGACAGATATAGTACTGTGGAGGCTATACCCAGTTGCATTTCTTTCACGAATTATGACTAAAGTGAATAATAACCTGCAACAGTTAAAACTTGTAGGGCTCCTGTGTTGTCATTGTCCTCAGATATCATAAGAAAGTTGGGTCCTTTTCCTTTCCATGCGAACACCGAGTGTCGCAAATATATGAAAACAGATTAACTATTTACTGCCAGGCTTGTTTGTTCTCTAATGACCAGTTTCAGTCTAAATTTTTTGCCTCAGTAACTGTTCATTCTTGTATTGCTTAACAGAGGCTTAACTAATTTACAGCTTTGAGTAATGAACTCATTTATTTAAGTAACCTAAACGTTCACTGGCAAAACTATTAACTAAAGATACAGCACGAGTTAAGAGTGCTCAATTTCATTTATTCTTTATCTAGCTCAGCAAATGACCTATTTTGGCTTGGTATGCATTTTATTATTGTAATTTTAAAAGTAAAAACAATTGCTCATTTGCTTAGAGTAAATTTCATTTAGTCTTCCAATAATCAAAAGTTAATTATTTTCCTTTTCCTAAATTTGTCACTGCATTACACTGAGGTTACCGAGATAAATTTTTTTACATAACAAAGTTTTCGTTACATTTATTTAACCAGTAACACCATTTAACTTTAGATTCAACCTTCCGTTGCCAAGCCAGTGATACTATTATACTTGAATTTATTTGCCATTACCTCTCTTAAGTTTCTGGAGATTCATTGTCCTAGCGGGCTGGCGACCTTTTAATTAATCCATTTTTAGCTAATCAGTGTCTTCTTTGCATTATCAATAATTTTTTTGGTAAGTATTACATGGTACCCCCTCCCCCCCCCCCCCCCTCCAACCCGTGTGATCCGTGAGTGAGTACAATATATTCATATATTTCAAAATTATCTTCTGTGTGCAGATTAGATTTAGAATTGATTATTCCTTCAGAATGGTCTGTTGTACACTTTCCTATAACTAACCGGCGTTATTTTACTTCGGTTACGATAGCCTTACTCTGTGTAAATTTTTTTTAGGGATATGTGATCACGGTCAGTTATATCGCAGTCCAGTTGGCCGATTAGGAACGGGGAGGTTACATACTGAAGCAACGAAGCTGGTAGCTATAGAATAAATAACATCGAAATTACGGCTGTACGTGTTCAATTTTATTACATACTTAAAATTGTATCCTAAATACGGACTTCAAATTTTAGTTTCTGCACTTCTTAGACTGGATCAACTTTGGAAAAATTAATCTCATGCAGACCCTTTCACGCTGCAATTAAACCTTAAATTGATTTAGAGGCTCGCGGTAGTTCACATTAAAGCAAATCGCAGGTATCACCTTAATGTCTAATTGCTTTTCGACTCACTTGTCGCCCGGGCAGCTATTCAGTGCGGTGTCGGCAAATTCCTCCTCGCACGGGCATTATCGCGAGCGCCGTGCTGTCGGGCCCGTAACCGATACCTTCCCGCCTTTTTTTCCGGATGGGTGGAAAGTGAGAACTGTGCGAGCCATTTCTTCCGAAAAATTTGCCGTAATGCCCGCTGATTTGAAAGTTATAGCCGCACTTTCTCGGAAGTTACAAACGCGTCCCTTTCGCCAGAGACTGTGGCGATTTAGCGGGACTGCTGATTCCGTTCTTATTGATTAACGCCGTCGGCGGGTGGCGAAACCGAGAAAGTGAACGGCATCGATTGACTTACACTTTTCTGCGTGTCCTTCTTGGCGCGTTCACTATTTACTGCCAACTATGCCATTCGGCGTAGAGTGCCAGAAGACGCATATCGTTGCGGATGCGTAGGAGTGTAAATGGACTTTATGACACAGCGATGGTGATGGTAGTTAAACTATGTTGAGGTTCAGATGATGTTTCTTGGTGTTTAACCAGATAATTTTTTTCTGCGTATTCAGTATATTTCTTGGAAAAACTGGGACAGATCAGTTGTGTTTATAGCAGCAGATAATACAGTTCTGAACACTAAATGCAGATCATCTGGTGCAGCTTGTTAAGCTTTTCGGAAACAGACAACCATGAACAGGGTGGTTGTAATTAAACTGTTTTCCGAGTGCGGCAGTGCGGGTTGTATACAGTGCAGGAGGCTGGAACAACTTAGACATGTTCGTTAATACGTGCGCTGGCGGAGTACACTGAAAAAAATAATGGTTCCACTTCTGCAGCAACGTAAAAACATGGCGCTGTGAACAGTCAGAAAGTGAAATGTTTCCTATTTTGAAGTCAGTATGGTGTCTGTTCACTGAATTGATAAAATCAGGAACTCGTTATGCCCAGCACCACAAACTATATTCAGGAGAAGCAGAAACGTGATTATCAGAAGGACCATTAATTGAAAGTTGCTCATAAATATCCCACATAGTCTACTATACGGTAGGTTATTCTGGACCCAAAAGGTCGCACATGCCTACTATAGATACCGAAACACTAATATATATATGCCGGCCGGAATGGCCGAGCGGTTCTAGGCGATACAGTCTGGAACCGCGCGACCGCTACGGTCGCAGGTTCGAATCCTGCCTCGGGCATGGATGTGTGTGATATCCTTAGGTTAGTTAGGTTTAAGTAGTTCTACGTTGTCCCATAGTGCTCCGAGCCATTTGAACCATTTTGAACTAATAACAATAGCTACTGGGCATGAGGTGTTTCTTCTCAAAAGCGTGGACGCGAGAGCTACTGCATCAAATAAATTTCATCAAATTGCGTTTTAGTGTGATCTATTAATCTATCAATAGCAAAATATTGCAGAATATGTGCTGCATTATAAACCATGAGCTTTGAGAAAACGTCCTAACCATTGTAATTTGTGTATTTTCTGTTTTTCAATTTTCTTTATAATATTACATTTACCTTTGCTGCGAACGCCTTTCCTTCTCTTTCTGCTTTAACAATGCAGAAGTAATTGTTAAACAATGTAATTATGTAATGAAAACTGGGTATAATATTAGTTACACTGCAATCATATTAGGTTCATGTATATTACTGACTGTCAGATGTTCAGCAGTGAGGTACAACAACCTTAGAAAACAAAGTAAACTACCAAGTAGAACAACTAGAAACTAAAGAGAATGTTATTTCCACTCATTAAGTGTAGAAACCCCTCATGTACAGTGACATGAGGTGTGTCTGAACAAAGCAATAAAACTTTTTTTTTTTGTAAAGTGTGAAAGGTACAGAAATTTGAAGTTTTCCGTTTGAACCGCAAGGACTGCTGAGGAGAAAGACTCTGCACTGCTGGTAAAGTTGTTTTATCAGAACTGCAGCAATAACAGAACTGCGTTGCTGGAATATCGCAGACAGAAACAGCAGAGAAAAGGCCCCATGTCAATAAATGGACTAAAGATTTGTAGAAAGAGGTGAATTAGATGGCCAGTAGGAGAGAAGAGTGGTCCATTCTCATGGCCGTTGTTGATGGAGCTGCTGTAGCAACAACCGCCAGAGAAAGACTTGCCTCAATTTCTCCAGCCCGCTCTCGAACTGTGCCACGGGAGTTGTCTCCCACTTGGTCAACTGCTGAAAAAATATTGTAATGCATTTCACACTGAGGTCCTACAATATTCAGAATGTCCACCAAATGAAGCCACTAGATAGGCTACAATGCGGTGAGTTTCCCTTTCGTTTTACTGGCACGACGTACGACTGGGAACTATTTGGAATGACGAGGCGTATTTTAATCTGCAAGGTACTAAGAATGCACAGAACTGTCGCGTACGAGGATCTAATCCGCCACACGTGCACTAACAACCGCTGAACTGAGCTTACGTGCGTGTGTTGTACTTTCAAGAGCTCCTTTATTCTCTGTTTTTCTTCGAGGAGAAATCTCGTTGGCCTGTTAGATGTACAGGACATTTGCGCCATATAAGGACTCCCTTGCCCAATACGTAATTCCAGCTCTGAAAGAACTCACCTATATTCACACAACTATTTTCATGTAAGATGTGGCGACGACACTAGTCGCTTGCCAGATGAAAGATTTCCTCCGAGTAAACTTCGTTAACGAGCACATCACCTCTAGGCGATTTCAAGATGTGTTGCCTTCCAGATGCCCCGACCTAAATCCATGTGACTTCTGGTTGTAGTGATATCTGAAAGATCGTATCAGTCTGTGACGTATACGGATTCTCACTGAAGTGAAGGGTAGCAAACGACTACATGTCACTGATTACACCGGATATACGGCGAGCAACTGTCGACCATTCCGTGTTATGGATGGAGCATGTTACTGAGTTGGGAGACCATAGGAAATACATTTTGTAACTAGCGACCATAACCTAATAAGTGCGTCAGAACATCCGTTTTCACGTTGATCGTTTCTCTGCCTTTCCTGGACCCAGACCACATTATGACTTCTTATATCGCCATATTTTCACCTGTTGTCAGAAAGTGGAACTATATCTACATTTAAATGGATATTCCGCAGATCCTACTTAAGTCACTGGCAGAGTGTTCATCGAACTACCTTCAGAATAGTTCTCTATTACACCACTCTCAAACAGCACGCGGATAAAACGTACACCTAATATTTCCGTGCGAGTTCTGATTTACCTTATTTTATTGTAAAGATAGCGTCTCCCCATGTAGGTCGGTGTGAACCAAATAGTTTCGCTTTCAGAGGAGAAAGTTGGTGATTGAAATTCGTGAGAGGGTTCTGCGCCAACGAAAAACGCCTTTATTTTAATGGTGTCCATTCCAAATGCTGTATCATGTCCGTGACACTCTCTCCCTTATTTCGCGATAACATAAAACGTGCTGATGGCCTTGGAACTTTTCCCATGTACTCTGGCAATCCTACCCGGTAGGGATCCCACAGCGCGCAGCAGTACTCCAAAAGAAGGCGGACAAGCGTAGTGTAGGCAGTCTCTTTGGTAGATATGTTACATTTTCTAAGTGATCTCCCAATAAAACGTAGTCTCTGGTTTTCCTTCCTTAGAACATTTTCTATGTGATTTTTTCCAGTTAAAATTGTCTGTAACTGTAATTCCTAGGGAGTTAGTTTGCGCCCTTAGCCCGTGGTCTCGCGGTAGCCTTCTCGCTTTCCGAGCACGGGATCCCGGGTTCGATTCCCGGCGGAGTGAGGGATTTTTCCTGCCTCGAGATGACTGGGTGTTGTTGTGTCGTCTTCTTCATCATCATTCATCCCCATTACGGTCGGAGGAAGGCAATGGCAAACCACCTCCACTAGGACCTTGCCTGGTAAGGTGGCGCGGGTCTCCCGCGTCGTTCCCCTACGCTCTGTAAAGGAGTATGGGACCCATCATCATCATCACCTATAGATTTGACAGATTTATCGAGTAACCGAAGTTTCAGAATAGTTCAAACGGCTCTGAGCAATATGGGACTTAACTTCTGAGGTCATCAGTCCCCTAGAACATACAAGTACTTAAACCTAACTAACCTACGGACATCACACACACCCATGCCCGAGACAGGATTCGAACCTGCGGCCGTAGTGGTCGCGCGGTTCTAGATTGCAGCGCCTAGAACCTTTCGGTCACCCCGGCCGGCAACCGAAGTTTAACGGATTCCTTTTAGCACTCATGTGGATTAAATCACATTTTTCATTATTTTGGGTCAACTGCAAATTTTCGAATCATTCAGGTATCTTTCCTGAATCCTTTTGCAATTTGTTGTGATCTTCTGATGAGTTAACTAGACGATAAACGACAGTATCATCAGCAAATAACCTAAGACTCCTGCTCGGATTGTCTCCTAAATTGTTTATACAGACAAGAAACAGCAGAGGACATATAATACTCCCTTGAGGAAAGCCATAAATCACTTCTGTTTTACTCGATGATTTTCCTCCATTTGCTACGAACTATGACCTCTCTGACATGAAATCACGAATGCTGTCGCATAACTGATACGATATTAAATAAACACGCAATTTCACAACAGACTGCTTCTGTGGTTCTAGGCGCTGCATTCTGGAACCGAGCGACCGCTACGGTCGCAGGTTCGAATCCTGCCTCGGGCATGGATGTGTGTGATGTCCTTAGGTTATTTAGGTTTAATTAGTTCTAAGTTCTAGGCGACTGATGACCTCAGAAGTTAAGTCGCATAGTGCTCCGAGCCATTTGAACCATTTTGCTTGTGTGGTGCAGTGTCAAAAGCGTTTTGGAAATCTAGAAACACGGAATAAATCTGAAATACCTTGTCAATAGAACTCAATATTTCATGTGAGTAAAGAGCTAATTGTGTTCAACAGAACACATCTTGACTGTGTTGTCAATAGACTGTTCTCATCATTCCACAACCGCAATACCAGATCGGATACGTCTAGCATCTTGGCTGTACCTTTACATAACACAAAATCTTTCTCCGTGTCATTCTCCATCTCAGCCATACGACTATGGAACGCGCTCCCCTGTGATCTGAGTCTTATCCAAAACCACTCAACATTCAAGAGGGAACTTCAGACTTACATATTAGGGACGGTATTGCCACCATTGTTGTGCCCCCCCCTCATCTTATTCTTTCTCCTCTCCATCATAGCTTCGAATTTTACCATTCTATTTCTCTTCCTCTAACCTATCTACCTCTTCTATATCTCTTTCACCCCATTCCATTGTCTTATGTCTCTGCTTGATGAGAATAACTCACAAGCTGCAAGAATATAACGAGAAAATTCCCAACTAGCAATAGAACTGACATTCATAAAAGAAAAATATGTTTACTTTCATATACATAGTCATTATTATTATTATTATTATTATTATTATTGATTGTTATAATTATTTTTTGATTGTTATAATTATCATTGTACTACTTTTATAATCTCTATTTTTTTTCTTTAACATTAATACTGTATAACATGTTATATGTCCTTAATGTTCTGTAGAAACTGAAATTTGTTGAATCTGAGTATGCCTGGTTAGGTGTAAGAGAGGGCCTGAAGGCCCTAATCTTTCCAGGTAAAATAAATGCATTAATAAATAAATAAATAATTTTAGAACACAAAATATGTCCCAAAATCGTGCTGCATGTCCACATTAATGAGATGGGCCTGTAATTTAGTGGATTACTCCTAAGTTTCTTGAAGAGGGGCGTGACCTGTGCAACTTTCCAGTCTTTCGGTACGGATCTTTAATCGAGAGGGCGATTGTTTATGATTGTTAAGTATGGTACTATTGTATCAGCATACTCTGAAAAGAACGTAATTGGTATATAGTCGGGTCCGGAAGACTTGTTTTTATTAAGTGATTTAAGTTGCTTCTCTGCTCCGAGAATATATACTTCTAAGTTACTCATGTTGGCAGCTGTTCTTTATTCGAATTCTGGGATATTTACTTCGTATTCTCTTGTGAAGGCATTTCGGAAGGCTGCTTTGGCAGCACTGCCTTCACAGTATGTCCACTGCTGTCGCGCAGAGAAGGCATTGATTGTTTCTTGACGCGAACATACTTTACATACGACCTGAACCTCTTTTGATTTTCTGTCAGGTTTCAAGATAAATTTTCGTTCTGGAAATTATTATAAGCATCTCGCATTGATGACCGCGCAAAATTTCGAGCTTTTGCAAGAGATCGCCTAACTTGGAGATTTTGCGGTTCTTTTAAGTTTGGTATGCTTTTCTCGTTGTTTCTGCAACAGTGTTCTGACCCGTTTTGTGAACCAAGGGGGATCAGCTCTGTCGCTTGTTAATTTATTTGTATTAAATCTTTTAAATGCTTTCGGTTTTATTTTTTTTTAATTCAATCCATATCTGGTCTACAGTTACATTATTAGTTTGGAAGGAGTGGAGATTGTCCCTCAGGAAGGTGTCAAGTTAATTTTTATGTGGATTGTCTCAATAGGTATAGTTTTCCTTTAGTTTTTTTCAGCATACTGCAAGAGCGCACAGGTTAATCAACAAACTTGCGCTGTTTCAGCGCCCTGCGATGTTCACAGCATGTGCTACAGCACTCGGGAAATCGTCATTTTAATCATAATCACTCGATAAAAATGACGGACAAGGGTGAGCTATTTAATGAAGACTATGAGAATCATTGATAAAGAAGTCTGGAAGACAAAGAAGGGACTGTGTGTTGGGGAACCTGTGTCGCTGGATGTAATAGAATTAGATGTAGAAGAATATGACAGAGAAGACGACATTCGGAAAGATGTATTTGCAAAAGCTCTTAACGATCATGGGAACCGCATCATGCAATACGCTGCTGCAGTTTTTTTGACGATGGTCGATGTCGGTTGCATTATGACTGTCTTCGGGCCATTAAGGAAATATTCAACTGTCAAATCCATAATATCAGTAATCAATCATTCTTCAAATTTTCCATTTTCAGTTATAACATATGGAACAATAATCATGTAAAAGTAAAGAACAGTTGTCTACATCTACAGCTACATTGATACTCTGTAAATCACGCTTAAGTGCCTGGCAGGGTTCATCGAACCACCTTAACAATAACTCTCCATTATTCAACTCTCGAACAGCACGCGAAAAATCGAACACATATATCTTTCCGTGCGAACTCTGATTTCCCTTATTTTACAATGATGATCATTTATTTCTATGTAGGTTGACGTCAGCAAAATATTTTGTCATTTGAAGAAGGAAGTCGATGATTGAAATTTCGTGGGAAGGTTCCGCCGCAACGAGAAACGCCTTCGTTTTAATAATGTCCACATCCGGTATCATGTCCGTAACACTTGTTAGTAGGCTGTTTAGGTTTTTATGCTGGTAACGCCACTGGCTGTGCTGTGTGCAGTCTGTGGCTGGTTGGCATTGTTGTAACATTCGCTATTGCAGTGTTGGGCATTGGATGTGAACAGCGCGTAGCGTTGCGCAGTTGGAGATAAGCCGCCAGCAGTGGTGGATGTGGGGAGTGAGATTGCAGAATTTAGAGAGCGGATGATGTGGACGTGTGTCCATCAGAGAGAGTAAATTTTTAAGACTCGATTTCATGGACTGATATATATATATATATATATATATATATATATAATGACTTTTGAACACTATTAAGGTAAATACTTTGTTTGTTCTCTATCAAAATATTTCATTTGCTAACTATGCCTATCAGTAGTTAGTGCCTTCAGTAGTTTGAATCTTTTATTTAGCTGGCAGTAGTGGCGCTCGCTGTATTGCAGTAGTTCGAGAAACGAAGATTTTTGTGAGGTAAGTGATTCATGAAAGGTATAGGTTATTGTTAGTCAGGGCCATTCTTTTGTAGGGGTTATTGAAAGTCAGACTGCGTTGCGCTAAAAAAAATAAATTTGTGTCAGTTTAGTGTTGATCAGAATAAGTAAAGAGAGTAATGCCTGAGTACGTTCAGTTTTACTCAGCTGTTTGAAAATCAAATAACGTAAGGGGTTTATCAGCACAGTAATTCATAAATTTTTCTAAGGGATCGTTTCACACTCTCTCCTCTGTTTCTGATGATACAACATGTACTGTTGTTCTTTGAACTTTCTCGATATACTCCTTTAATCCTACCTGGAAAGGATCCCACATTGCGCAGCATTACTCCAAAAGATGACTGAAAAGCGTAAAATAGGCAGTCTCTTTCGGACATCTGATGCCTCTTCTGAGTGTTTTGCCAACAAATGGCAGTCTTTGATTCGCCTTCCTCACAAAATTTTCTAGGCGTTCTTTCCAATTTAAATTGTTCTTAGATACAGGGTGATTCAAAAAGAATACCACGACTTTAAAAATGTGTATTTAATGAAAGAAACATAATATAACCTTCTGTTATACATCATTACAAAGAGTATTTAAAAAGGTTTTTTTTCACTCAAAAACAAGTTCAGAGATGTTCAATATGGCCCCCTCCAGACACTCGAGCAATATCAGCCCGATACTCCAACTCGTTCCACACTCTCTGTAGCTACACTCTCTGTAGCATATCAGGCGTAACAGTTTGGATAGCTGCTGTTATTTCTTGTTTCAAATCATCAATGGTGGCTGCGAGAGGTGGCCGAAACACCATATCCTTAACATACCCCCATAAGAAAAAATCGCAGGGGGTAAGATCAGGGCTTCTTGGAGGCCAGCGATGAAGTGCTCTGTCACGGGCTGCCTGGCGACCGATCCATCGCCTTGGGTAGTTGACGTTCAGGTAGTTACGGACAGATAAGTGCCAATGTGGTGGCGCACGATCCTGCTGAAACATGAATTGTTGTGCTTCTTGTTCGATCTGAGGGAACAGCCAGTTCTCGAACATCTCCAGATACTGTAGTCCAGTTACAGAAGCACCTTCGAAGAAAAAGGGACCAAAAACTTTATTGGCTGAAATGGCACAGAAAACGTTCACCTTAGGCGAGTCACGTTCATACTGAGTTGTTTCCCGCGGATTCTCAGTGCCCCACGCTGAACAACTGTCGTCGATTTACTTCTGCCGTACTCAATAACACAAAAAGCTTTCTGTTGAGCGGTCGCCATCTTAGCATCAACTGACGCTCACGCCTAGTCAACAGCGCCTCAAGTGAACAAATGTACAACTAAATGAAACTTTATAGCTCCCTTAATTCGCCGACAGATAGTGCTTAACTCTGCCTTTTGTCGTTGCAGAGTTTTAAATTCCTAAAGTTGTGGTATTCTTTTTGAATCACCCTGTATAATTCCTGGGTATTTAGTTGCATTTTCGGTGTTTAAATTTGACGGATTTATGCTATGTATTGCATGATACACTACCTAACATTTAAGAAAGTTATCAGACACAGCCTGCACGTAATATTTCTTAACGATTGGCGCTGATGACGTTTCAGAAGAGCTGGTAATGTATGCTGACTGGTGAAAGCCCGCCCGGTTAGCCGTTAAGTCTAACGCACAGCTTTCGGGCGGGTAGTCGTGCCGGTCCCCGGCACGAATCCGCCGGGCGGCTTAGTGTCGAGGTCCGCTGTGCCGACCACTCTGTGTATGGTCTTTAAAGTGGTTTTCCACCTGCCTCGGCGAATGCGGGCTGACTCCCTTCCGCCTCAGTTACACTCTGTCGGCGATTGCTGCGCAAATGTTTCCTCTGCGTACGGGTACCACACAAACATTGGGGTTACAGTTGTTTGGTCTGAGACGTTTCCGGAGGGGTCCACTGGAGCCTGAACCGCACAGTAACCGCACAGTAACCTGGGAGTGCTGTAGCCTCTTGTGGGGTTGTGTACCACTGTGGGCTACGGCGGGGACGAAGCCTCTCCGTCGTTTATAGGTCCCTAGTTCCACGCAATACAGGGTTATTACAAATGATTGAAGCGATTTCACAGCTCTACAATAACTTTATTATTTGACATATTTTCACAATGCTTTGCATACACATACAAAAACTCAAAAAGTTTTTTTAGGCTATCACAAATGTTCGATATGTGCCCCTTTAGTGATTCGGCAGACATCAAGCCGATAATCAAGTTCCTCCCACACTCGGCGCAGCATGTCCCCATCAATGAGTTCGAAAGCATCGTTGATGCGAGCTCGCAGTTCTGGCACGTTTCTTGGTAGAGGAGGTTTAAACACTGAATCTTTCACATAACCCCACAGAAGGAAATCGCATGGAGTTAAGTCGGGAGAGCGTGGAGGCCATGACATGAATTGCTGATCATGATCTCCACCACGACCGATCCATCGGTTTTCCAATCTCCTGTTTAAGAAATGCCGAACATCATGATGGAAGTGCGGTGGAGCACCATCCACTTGAAAGATGAAGTCGGCGCTGTCGGTCTCCAGTTGTGGCATGAGCCAGTTTTCCAGCATGTCCAGATACACGTGTCCTGTAACGTTTTTTTCGCAGAAGAAAAAGGGGCCGTAAACTTTAAACCGTGAGGCATCCAGAAGCTTTAAACTGCGCATACCATCGCCGAATGGAGTTAGCAGTTGGTGGATCTTTGTTGAACTTCGTCCTGAAGTGTCGTTGCACTGTTATGACTGACTGATGTGAGTACATTTCAAGCACGACATACGCTTTCTCGGCTCCTGTCGCGATTTTGTCTCACTGCGCTCTCGAGCGCTCTGGTGGCAGAAACCTGAAGTGCGGCTTCAGCCGAACAAAACTTTATTAGTTTTTCTACGTATCTGTAGTGTGTCGTGACCATATGTCAATGAATGGAGCTACAGTGAATTTATGAAATCGCTTCAATCATTTGTAACAGCCCTGTACAATTCAATACAATGCTGTTGAATATAATTTTGTCCATCTAAAAGCAGCAGATACACCAACCGACTTCTAGAGCGAAAGAATGCAGCAGCTATATAATATAAAGCCTTGGCGTGAGTCAAATAACGATAATTCTGAGGCTAGTTGATTAGGAGGCGAATGTCCTGTTGAATGAAGACCGTTTCATTTCAGGACAGCTTAGAAACGATAGAGGCGATTCCGAAATATATGTCAGTTATAGCAAAGCAAATGCAGAAAATAATGTTTGGAAAAGATAAGCAGATTGCTGATAATACGTGGTGTGTCATACAGGCACGGGGACATACGTATGATAACTTCTGTATGGACTAAGTGAGTGATTAGAAACTACGGTTATGCAGAAGAAGAAGAAGAAGCGCCGCGCGGGATTAGCCGAGCGGTCTCAGGCGCTGCAGTCATGGATTGTGCGGCTGATCCCGGCGGAGGTTCGAGTCCTCCTTCGGGCATGGGTGTGTGTGTTCGTCCTTAGGATAATTTAGGTTAAGTAGTGTGTAAGGTTAGGGACTGATGACCGTAGCAGTTAAGTCCCATAAGATTTCACACACATTTGAACATTTCTTTTAGAAGAAGACGCAGAAGAAAAAGAAGCAATAACTACGAAAGGCGCGAGGCAGGCGGTACTGACTTTTATTCAATGCTTACATCTAAAACTAGATATGTTAAGCTTTTTCTCTAACGCGTATATGAAAAATTTGCCTGTTTCCATATTATTGTAGAGCATCTCACTTAGGACCCACGGAAGGATCATAACATAGCAGTTATTTTATTTAACATGATCCACTTTTCTAGTGTCTTCTCGTAATGGATCTGCATAACTTGTATAGTCTCGACGTGAAATAGTGAAAAAAAACCTCTGCAGCAAAATCTTTCGCTAGTAACTAAAACATTCAAGAGTGTGAGAACTTTCAGGATAGAGAATGCTAGCTCGAAATCGCTCCGCGTTAATTTATGGCCGACACGCCATCTGCATGAAGCGCGAAGTTCGTCGAAGTTCGTCGCCCTCAGAAAAACGGAATTTCGGCAGGACTTGTTAGCATACCGCCCACATCTGGCACGCCTCTCTGCGCGCTCCCCCCTTCGCAATATACAGCGCTAGTGGCCACTTTGGCCCGCAGGTGTGCCACTCACAACTTCTTGTCGCCAATATCACCTCGAAGGCCCGGAACTTTTTAAAAAATGTCCTCGGATTACACGCGCCATTACGCCACTGATGTCGTCGTGGCAACCGAGATTTTTGCGTCGATAAATTGAGCTGGAGAAGACGCATACCTCGACTCCGTCAGGTCAGCTATCCCGTGCTCCTCTCATTTTATCACTAAAACGTGACGAGAAAGCATTGCTTTTTCGGTCTGGGATTTAAAAGTACTTCTCCATCGTCGTATAGAATTGATACTTCACAGCTTACAAAGTATGTGTTTTCCATACATATTCTTCAGTTACTGCGCGCGCTCCGTGAAAATTTCCAGCGCAAAGCTTATTATCTAGATATCTTTACTGGTTTAGATTGTGTCTTAGCCACTACTAACGAGAGAAGAAGTCAAGTGCCATAGCCAGATTTCTCAGAAACTTCGCTCAGTTGAAGAGGGGTCAAAATAAGCAGACGCATGTCTCTGCTTATCCATATACAGGGTGTTACAAAAAGATACCTCCAAACTTTCAGGAAACATTCCTCACACACAAAGAAAGAAAATATGTTATGTGGACATGTGTCCGGAAACGCTTACTTTCCATGTTAGAGCCCATTTTATTACTTCTCTTAAAATCACATTGATCATGGAATGGAAACACACAGCAACAGAACGTACCAGCGTGACTTCAAACACTGTGTTACAGGAAATGTTCAAAATGTCCTCCGTTAGCGAGGATACATGCATCCACCCTCCGTCGCATGGAATCCCTGATGCGATGATGCAGCCCTGGAGAACGGCCGTTCACAATACGAGCACGAAGAGTCTCTACATTTGGTACCGGGGTTGCGTAGACAAGAGCTTTCAAATGTCCCCATAAATGAAAGTCAAGAGGGTTGAGGTCAGGAGAGCGTGGAGGCCATGGAATTGGTCCTCCTCTACCAATCCATCGGTCACCGAATCTGTTGTTGAGAAGCGTACGAACACTTCGACTGAAATGTGCAGGAGCTCCATCGTGCATGAACCACGTGTTGTGTCGTACTTGTAAAGGCACATGTTCTAGCAGCACAGGTAGAGTATCCCGTATGAAATCATGGCGGTGAATCGAGGAAGTACAGTACATACTGACGAAACTAAAATGAGCTCTAACATGGAAATTAAGCGTTTCCGGACACATGTCCACATAACATATTTTCTTTATTTGTGTGTGAGGAATGTTTCCTGAAAGTTTGGCCGTACCTTTTTGTAACACCCTGTATAACCGTTTCTGAGAAGTCGACTGTCAAAATTTTCTAGGTAATTCAGATGCCTTTTTAACCTAAGTTCAACCCAACTGGTGGCTTTGCGGATAGCGCTGTGGCCTTTCACGTTTGCGTCCCGAGTTCGAAACCTGTAAGTTGTATTTATTTGTGTTATTTTGTTTTATTTATTCCTTCGTGGTCTTTAGGTGGTTAATACGCGAATTCTTCTTATTAAGTTAGGGACACAAGGGCGTTATACTAACTCTAAAATTAGAACTTGGTTTCACAGTAGAAATCATAAATTAGTTATAAACATGTGTATGGTATTTTCAGAGCTTAAGATCTTTTTAAGTTTTCATATCCCTGTAATTCATTCTTATTTCAATTCTTAATCCCTATATTTTATTGTGAAGTTTTTTAACCAAGAAGACTTCGTGTATTCCCAAGGATGATAGCGATCGTAGAAACATAAGAAACATAGAAAGTCTGAATACTACGAGCAGCGAAGGAAGGTAGGTTTGCCACACTTATATTAATTCGTATGACTCTCACTCTGGAAACGAACATCATTTACACTGCAAAGGGTTTCACGTGTTATCAATAATTTCGCGGAAAACCGTGCACAACGGATCACGTTTCATAAAATGGTGCTTGCGATTGATTATAAACCAAGATACACTAGAGGAATTGCTCCGAAGAGAATATCAAATAATTTTTCCATTCATTTATTGATATTTTACGTTTTTATTCTTGAATAATGCTTTCAACAGGTACACAAAACCAGTAGACGAATAAATATTATGGTATTTCAACAAACTCTGAAAAACATTCGTATAGTAATCTTCTATGGACATGGGTAAATAAATGAAAGCCAAGAATAAATATGACAGTTGGGCTTTGAACACGGGGCACAAACTTGTGGAACCTCACCGCTAGCCATAGGGCCATCTGTTCGGCTGGGCTGCTGACTCGCTAATAGGCTCATCCAGTACCTAGAAAATTTCGATCGTCGTTTTCTTAGAAACGTTGCATTATCTACGGAAAAGCCGAAACGCTTGTTGGCTTATTCTGACCCGTCTCCACTGAGCCAAGTTTCTCAGAAATTGGGTTATGGCGCTTGACGTGTTCTTCTCGTAAGTCACATGAAGTAGATTTCGAGCTGCCGAAACCTGTGGACGCCACCAATCGTAGACCTCAGGAGCACAAAGCCGAACAGGACCGCAAACTTGCACAGGTCACAAGACTACGACAGACACCGGCCTGCAGCACAGACCAGCAAGTTAGTTGATTAGTTTGTTGGCTAATGGTGGTTGCAATTATAGAGACCATGCCGATACAGCGTCTAAATCTGCACTGGTCTTATCGACCTGGTGATGGGATATAAGTATCTCAGAATCGCTTGAATTTGAGTTAATACATTTCTAAGGAGTAGGATTCGTTATGAATAGAAAGGTAGGACGGGGGGTGAGATACTGTGAACAGTTCAGTGATAGGATTATCCGTATCGGAACCGACAGCAAATCAACACCGACCACTATACTTTAGATATACGTGCCAACAACGCAAGACGAAGTTGGAAAGATAGCGAAAGCATATCGTATTGAACGGGTAATTCAGTACGTAAAGGGAGATGAAAATCTAATAGTGACTGAGGATTGGAATGCTGTTGTAGGGGAAGGAGTGGAAGAAAGGCTTACGACAGAATGTGTTCCTGGTAATAGGAATTAGAGAGAGGAATTAGTAATTTTCTTCAATAAATTTCAGCTAATAATAGCAAATACTATGTTCAACAAACAAAAGGGGAGAAGGTAAACTTGGAAAACGCCGGGAGATACTGAAAGTTGTAAAGCAGATTACATCTTGGTCAAGTAGATATTTCGCTATCAGATTTTTCACTGTAAGACGTACCCAAAAGTAGATATAGGATTAGATCACAATTCAGTAGTGATGAAGAGTAGGCTGAAATTTAAGAGCCTACTTAGGAAGGATCAAAGATGATAGAATTGGGATGCAGAAGTACTGAGGAATGAGGAGATATGCTTGAAGTTCACTGAGGCTGTAGATATTGCGATAAGGAATAGCTCAGTAGGCAGTTTAGCTGAAGAGTAATGGGCGTCTGGAACGGGCAATGGCAGAAGTTGAAAAAAAAAGAAAGAAAGAACAGTAGAAAGAAAGTAATTGAGGAGAAACCACGGGAAAGAGAAGAAATATGTCAGTCGATTCATGAAAGAAGGAAGTACAGAAGCTTTCAGGAAAATTGGGAAATACAGAAATACAAGTCGCTTAGAAACTAAATAAACAGGAAGTGCGGAGATGCTAAGGTGAAGTAGCTGCACGACGAATGTGAAGAAATCGAGAAAGAAATGACTGTCGAAGGGCTGACTCGGCATACAGAAAAGACAAAAGAACCTTCGGTGAAATTAAAAGCAAGAGTGATAACATTAAGAGTGAACTAACAATTTCACTGTTAAACGAAGAGGAGAGAGTGGATAGGTGGAAAGAGTACACTGCAGACCTCTATGAGGGGGAAGATTTGTCTGACGACGTTACAAAGGAAGAAACAGGAATCGATTTGCAGGAGATAGGAGATCGAGGACCAGAATAAGAATTTAAAAGAGCTGAGGAAGACTTGTGATCAAATAAGGTAGAATGGATACAGTCCATCAGAAATTCTATAGTGACTGCAAGCAGTGGCAACAAAACTATTGTTCACGTTGGCATGTAGAATGCATGAGTCTTGCGATATGTCATCCTACTTTGGGAAGAAAACATCACTTCACACAATTCCGAAGATAGCAAGAGCTGACTAATGAAAGAATTATTGCACAATCAGTTTAACTGCTTCTGCATCCAAGTCGCTGACTGGAATAGTATACAGAAGAGGGTTACGTGACGATCAGTTTGGCTTTAGGAAAGGTAAAGGCACCATAGAGGCAATTCTGATGTTGTAGTTGATAATGGAATCAAGACATATTCATAGGATATGTCAATCTGAAAAAAAAACATTCGAGAACGTCAGAGGGTACAAGATGTTCGAAGTTCTGAGAAAAATACGGGTAAGCTAAAGGGAAAGACAGGTGATATGCAATATGTACATACAAGAGCCAAGACGGGACAATAAGAGTGAAAGACCATGAACGAAATGTGCAGATTAAGAATTGTGAGAGACAGGGACATAGTCTTTCGTCTCTACTGTTCAATTTAAACATCGAATTAGTAATGATGGAATTAAGAAGAGGTTCAAGAATAGGATTACACTTTAAGTTTATAAGATATCAAGATTCGCTTAGTCAGAAGACTAAGGACTCAAAAGAAGGGACATGATTGTTTGAGCAGGTGATGTCATGTGCGTCGCAGTACCCGAGGTCGTTAATGCACGCCTGTGCAATGGCGGTAGAATCTCAGGTAGATGGGAGGGGAGAAACGTTCGTCGCCACAATATGTGACTTGGAAGGGGAGGAGAGAGACTGCTAACGTTGCTAAAATGCTTAAAACTTAAAACAATTTTTCAAAAGGTAAAATACTAATATCTGTTTCTGGATTACTGTCGATGTTTACAGGTTATCACAATTCGCTTTTCATTTTTGCTTTGCCAAATAATAATAAAAAAAAGAACCTGAACATTTCCAGAATGATTGAGCGCTGCTTTTTAACTGTCTGGAATGTTAGATATAAGTCCCCGGTCGGGACTCGAAGTTGGGAAGTTTGACTCCCACAGACAATTTTCTTCTGACTGAGATATCTCAGCACGGCTCACAACCCTACGTCACTTCATTTTCGCCAGCACTTCACCTCTCGCCTTCCTAAGAATCCTTCTTGCACAACCTGCTGACCCAGCACTGCAGGAAGGATGTGTATTGCATTTGCCCGCTCAAAATAAAAGCTGCACGTTAGAGTCCCAGTCGAACACTCAGTCTGAATCCGCCAGGAAGTTTCAAGTGGAACATTGGTTAGTTGGCTGTCTGGTTGTATGTACAGGGTGTTCAACAGCAAAGTCATCTGTGCTTTCTCTAAACTGGTTGAAGATGAATTTTACTAAAATGTTTAAATCTATGGTCCCAAAGGTAAAATGTTGTATTCAAATCTGATACAGTTTGTTCTATTCTCATTCACGCCTATACAAAGAAGCGTACTCAAATGGTTCTTAAGTTCCGTTGTTAGAGTACACGAAGTACAACGACACATTAGTTAAAATAATGTAAAAAGGAGTTGTGACTGGCTGATCACAGCGAAGAACAGGAAGAAATAGCTACCCTGAAAATATATTAAAATCCTGTACCTGTTGATCTGTGTAAAAGGCAGCACATTACTGAGAATATTACAGAAACTAAAAATACATTCGTTTGATTGTCCCGTAAAATATACTCTTTTTACACTCACATTACGTTGGTTCTCTTTGATTTGTAATAGCCGAAAGAAAGGCACAAGCGTCTTGATACCAGGGAGAGGTAGGTGTTACGGGATGTACGTAAGTAGCTAAGAGGATTGCTTGCAGAGTCTTGAAAGACATCATATTTACGTCAGGGACTGTTAAACGTTTTATTTCCACTATTGCAGTTTCGGCCTTTGGCCATTATCAAGTGCAGATGTTTTGGCTTTAAAGTCATGTCTACTTTACGCAAGCTGACACATTTATATGTCGTTGTCATTTGCTGTTATATACATTCGTTATTCTGCTAAGTAGTGCACCGTTATGAATGTATATAACAGCAAATGACAACGACATATAAATGTGCCATCTTGCAAAAGAAAGACATGGCTTAAAGCCAAAAAATCTGCCCCTGATAATGGCCTAAGGCCGAAATTGCAATAGTGGAAATAAAACGTTTAACAGTCACTGGCGTAAACATGATGTCTTTCAAGAAATTTCATTCACATGACTGTGAATCCCAGTTATGAAAAGTTTAGCTTGCAGAGTGTATTACCAAACATGAAGGAGAGGATTCTTATGAGCAACAGAAATACTTCGATATTCTGGACGTATGATTTACTGCCTGACAATCGGTGAACCACACCCTAAATATTCGCTTTAGATTAAAAGAAGTCCGGCAAATACGTGTGTATCGGTGTTCTGCAGAATATTGTACTAGAGTGCCCCAGCTGTGAAGATCTGCAAACATAAATAATACGTGTTGGAACACTGACATGATAATTGGCTAAGTAGGAAATAAGGTTACTGGGAGGGAACCCTGAAATTATTTACTAAGTAAACGCAGGGAAGAGAATATTTTGAGTGACTTTATTGAATATCGCTGAGGACTCACCGACGCCATAATTAAGTCTTGCGCAGTGGGCGGTTAGGAGGGGTGGCCAATGACGTTTCACCTATACCACATGTAGGCCTCCGGGGGGGGGGGGGGGGGGGGCAGGGGGGGATGGCATCCGCTACGTCCCATTGGTTGATCCGACTACTGGGACTACGGACGACGGCGCTAGCTCACCTGTGACCTCATCTCAGGGCTGACTCGACTTGGGTATGGGATTATTGGGTATAATATGGGTTTCCTGTAACTCCGGTTTGAGAGATGTAGCACGTTGCAAACGGTAGTCACATACGCATAAGTAGTGTTAGCACAGGCCACAGATGTAGGTACCGTAAGTGGGAGATTAAATCCTAATCTTCGTACTATTCGTATGTTACTGTGGAAACTACGAATATTATTGAACCTTATACGAGTCTATCAGATCGGGCCGGCCGGTGTGGCCGTGTGGTTCTAGGCGCTTCAGTCTGGAACGGCGTGACCACTACGGTCGCAGGTTCGAATCCTGCTTCGGGCATGGGTGCGTGTGATGTCCTTAGGTTGGTTAGGTTTAAATAGTTCTAAGTTCTAGGGGGCTGATGACCACAGATGTTAAGTCCCATAGTGCTCAGAGCCATTTGAACCATTTATCAGATCGAGACTAAGATAAAATAGGAGTAATTGAAGCTCCTAAGCGAAGAAACTTAAATATGGTCTAAGTAACCTGTACCATAGAATATGTAGAATGCAAATACAATTGCGGGTGTACATATCCCGCCCACTAATAGCCGGTATGTCCAGCTTTGACACGGATAATAGCAGCGACGCGTCGTGGCATGGAAGCAATGAGACCTGGTAGGTCACTGGGGGGATCTGACACTACTTCTGGACACACATCACACGATCCCTGTAAGTTCCTCGGAGGGGTGCGATGAACTCTGACGCCATATTCAAAAACACCTGTTTTCTATTGGATTCAGATCTGACTTGTTGGGGGGGCCAGCACACCAACTGCAACGTGCCACTGTGTTCCCAAACCGCTCCGTCACACTACCGGCCTTGTGACACGAAACATTATCTAACTGAAAAATTACAGTAGTTCGGGAAACACGATGGTCATGAAGCGATATGGGTGGTCTGCAACTAGTGCACGGTACTCCTTGGCTGTCATGGTGCCTAGCTCCACTGGACGCATGGAGCCCAGAGCATAATGGAGCCGCCGCCGGTTTGTACCCGTCTAGCAGCACGAGTGTCAAGGAGCTGTTCCCCTGGAGGACGACCGATTCGCGCCCTCCCATCAGCAGGATGAAGAAGGTATCCGGATTCATCAGACCATGCAACGCTCTGGTACTGCGCCAACGTCCAGTGCCTATGGTCACGTGCCTATTTCAGTCGTAGTTACCGATGTCGTGGTGTTAACATTAGCACATGCATGGGTCGTCGGCTACGGAGATCCATCGTTAAGGTTGTTTGGTGCACTCTGTGTTCAGATACACTTTTATTCTGCCCAGTATTAAACTCTGGTGTTGGTTCCACCACAGTTCGCCTCCTATTTTGTCAGTCTGCCCGGCCTGCAATGTTTGACATTCCGGTGACCCTACCCCATAACGTCTGGACATAGTTTCACCTTGGTTTCGCCACATATTGAAGACGCTCACTACAATACTATTTGAACACCCGACCGGTTTGTCTTCCAGCCAGCGCAATCTGTCCTCGGTCAAACTCAGACAGAGCGCTCGTCTTCCACATTCTACACATGGACATCACGCTCCCTGATACTGCAAGCACCGTAAATGTTTCTGCCTAGCAGTCATTCTTCGCCAAGTGACGCCGACAGTAGGTCAGTAGTTACAATTTTGGTCAATCAGTGTAGGATCGTGAGCGTCATGCATGATCTCACTCCTCAGGAATCTTTACTTGAAGACAAAATTACTTCTCTCCAACGTAACATTGTAGAAGCGGAAATTATGACAGGCAGCGTCGCAGGTGAGGGTGTTTTTATACCCTAAATCCCACTTATTCATAACAATTTACCATTTAGCTTTAAACATGTACAATTCTCGTCGAGCTTGTGTTACGCCATGACCGTAAACAAAGCACAAGGCCAGGCGTTGTGTGTTGTGCCAGTGGGAGTTAGTGTCCGTTGCATTTCGCTCGATATTTCTACGTGGCTCTCATCCATATTAATTTTGGGAGTCAAAAACGAATTCAATGCATACGAAATCTCGGGAACAACTATAAATAAATATCTCGATAACGCCTGCTTTCTCAGCTAGTTAAATACTAAATTATGCCAATGCAGTTGACGAAGACATCACGTTTGAAGGAAAGCAGGTGGTCCAAAACAATTTTCATGTAGTCTACAGCTGTCTGATGCCTCTGATTATTGTCGGCCGCGGTGGTCTCGCGGTTCTAGGCGCGCAGTCCGGAACCGCGCGACTGCTACGGTCGCAGGTTCGAATCCTGCCTCGGGCATGGATGTGTGTGGTGTCCTTAGGTTAGTTAGGTTTAAGTAGTTCTAAGTTCTAGGGGACTGATGACCACAGCTGTTAAGTCCCATAGTGCTCAGAGCCATTTGAACCATTTTTGAACCTCTGATTATTACCACATGTCCAATGGAAACCTTGTTGATAATCTGACTTCTATAAACTGTTGCTATTAGTATCACTTTATCTGACATTTCATTACACTGTAGCGCATGCAGCAGGACTACAGTCCAAGGTGTCCTTGAAATACGTAATACCACAGCAGTAGAACAGAAGAAATTGCATATTACCGTCCTTTCAGTCATTGTCCTACACACAAGTAACAAACATTACACATCCGCAAATTAATAACGCATTCGAGTACATCGGTTGAAACCCAGCACTAAATTTACTGTTGTCCTTTGTGTTGCTGATGGCTGTGAAATTCACAGAACGACAAGTTACAACGATACACTGTCCGGAAACTGTTGCGTGCAGATTTTATTTGTTAAAAAATAGCCTGTAAAGTGGGAAATCGGGGGTGCGACCGTTTAACGAGTCTCGAGTGTGTTCAGAGTGGCGTTAACTGCCAGACAAGCACGGAACGTTGTTGGAAACCACGGCCGAACGCTGTCGGTACAGCGAGCGAGGGCGTGTAATTTCATATGTTTATGGCGTGTCGGAATCGGGTCAGGAACACTCCACTGGGAGCGGGCGGGGTGAACAGACAGAGCGGAAGGACAGGGGTTGGGGTGGTCCGCCTCCCGCGAGACTGATCGATCGCGTCGCGTCCTGGGCGATCGGGCGTGGGGTCCGGCGGGCTGCCCGCCTCCCAGGGGCACGCGTTTACTACTGTGCGTCCGCCGAGGCAGCGGCGGCGTTCTGGCCGGGATAGCGCAGCGCTGCTCCCTTGATGCAGCCGCAGCGCCGCGCCGGCGAACACAAAGGAGTGGGAGCGCCCCGACCCAAGGAATTTGCAATTGATGAACAATGCGCGGGCCGCCGCAGGCCGCCACAAAGCGCCACCGCCCGACATAATCGCGACGGGCTGACTGGGGGTCAGGCGCGCCGCATACCGCGGCAGCAGTCTTCGCCCGCCGGCACCCTCCCACTGCGCTTTTGCGTTTCGGCCCCGTTCTCCACCGGAATCGGCAGCGACGACGAGTCAAGTGGCACGATGCTCGCAGGTGCAAACACCTTATAGCAGCCGGGGTGCGAGATCTGGACGGCTTTTCCGTGCTCAGGAAAGAATGCGGAAGAGAAAACGAACTGAATGAAGGTAAAGGATTGCACAATGGCAAAATACCAAGCGAGTGGATATGTCTGCAAGGGAAATACGGCGGTTCGGATGCGTCTCTGCCGGAATCGCCAGCAATGATGAAGTGTAACTTACTAGCGTTACACAAGTCAGGCGGGGGGATCTTGACGTCTTTTCAGTGCGCAGCCCTCTTGTGACGGACGAAAAAATGAAGAATGAGAAATGAAAACAGCGACGGCGAAATACTAGAGAAAAGACAAAAAGAAGAAGGTGACTGGAGTAGATTGGAGAGTTGTAAACTGAGTAGTGAACGAAGATGTTTGAAAACGAATTGTGTCGTTTCGACCCCTATCTGTACTGGAATCGTCAGCAATGATGACGAACCGTTGATAGTGGTGTAACCAACATATAGTAACGGAAAGCTTGATGTGGTCACTCTCGCTTGACACGGATGACCAATAAAAGGGAGGAGGGCGACATTTGAGAGATAAGACGAAAGCAAAAAGATGAAGGGAATAAATTGGATAGACGTAAACAGATATGGAGGGCACTAGTGTCCTCAATGTTGAGTACCATATACAGACAAGCAACCAGCCAAATAACCTTTGTTCCACTTCAAACTTACTGTAAGATTTAAACTGTCTGTTCGACCGAGACTCGAATCTGTGGCACTTACGTTAGGGGGGAAGTTACACACACACAAAAAAATTTTCTGCTTCACCCCGGTTCCCAGAACTCCAGAGATAGACGTTGACTGTGGATATTGTATGCCAGCCACAGTCCCTTTGACTGTTCAGAAATGTCACTAAACCCCGCCCAGAGATGTAAACAACCACATAAAAAGTGGTTCAAATCACTCTGAGCACTGTGGCACAACATCTGAGGCCATCAGTGCCCCAGAACGTCAAAGAACTACTTAAACCTAACTAACCTAAGGACATCACACACATCCATGCCCGGGCAGTATTCGAACCTGCGACCGTAACAGTCGCGCGGTTCCGGACTGAAGCGCCTAGAACCGCTCGGCCACAGCGGCCGGCTGAACAACCATACATGAGCAGCGCCTATTATACGGAGGGGGTCCGACAGACGATCAGTTCCAGTCTTTCCACCGGGAAGGAGGTACACGGTTCGTGTTGTCTGTAGTTCAACCATGCCTAGACGGTCAACACCACGATTCGATCACCTCCGCATTGTTATTTTGTGTCAGGAAGAGCTCTCAACAAGGGAAGGGTCCAGGCGTCTCAGATTGAACCAAAGAGATGTTCGGACATGGAGGAGATGCATAGAGACAGGAAATGTCGATGACGTGCCTCGCTCAGGCCGCCCAAAGGCTACTACTGCAGTGGATGACCGCTACCTACGCATTATGGCTCGGAGGAACCCTGACAGCAACGCCACCATGTTGAATAATGCTTTTCGTGCAGCACAGGACGTCGTGCTCAATAGGCTGCATGATGCGCAACTTCACTCCCGACGTCCATGGCGAAGTCCGTCTTTGCAACCCCGATACCTAGCGCGCTACAGATTGGCCCAACATCATGCCGAATGTACGCACTCCGCTGCTGAGTGAAAATTCATTCCGAAAACATTTAGCTTATCTTTTGCCTGTTACTAATTCGTAATAATCGGTGGATTGTGAGGCTGTCCAAAAATTGACAAATAGGCCTCTTTGGAGAAAGCTCGTAATCAACAGCTTTGCAGCAAATTTTACTGTCCATCTAGATCACATACACTTCTAAAGTTGTGACCTGTTTCGGTTTCATCAATTTATCATCCGATCTGTGGGGAAAAAAGTAAAATAATTGACCAGTTCATTATATATGATATTCAGCGCTAGTGTTACATTACGTCTGAAACAAAATGTACCACCAGGACGTTCCTAAGTATAGTGGCGCAATAGCACTGAAGCTGTTGACGTAGTTCGCAAGTCAACTGGCAGTAGGTGGCGTGAGTGCTTCAGACATAACTCGGTTACTACGCCTAGCGTATCTGCCATATATAACACAATCTCAGTTAAAAGGAATAAAAATTTCTCGAGAATGCTCTTCATCAAAGTCTACAATTAAGAGATGTGGTTTTTCAGACAACAAAAAAAGTCACAAAAACATGTACCGTAATTTGAAAGGCAGACGACGTCCGCAGTAATGGCGTTGATGCGAGGATTTCCTGTCACGCCATGCAAATTTTTCTGATTTTTGCAATGACAGAAATGCTTGAGATTTGAGCACAACGCAGTTTGTTATACATGGTACAGTAGCATTATTTTAACCACCGTCTATTTTCGACATCGCCGTACAATAACCACGATTGTGCTATTACCGTTATGGGTATAAGCTACTTGTCATTCTTTTGATTATTGTAGACTGAATGACAGCTCATACATTAGAACGACGCATTAAAGACTGTGTACTGTGTTCTTTTTTACATTCCCAACATTCATTTTTTATGCCTTTCCAGAAAACACTGTTTCTGTGCACGGTTCATTTATATGATTTCAGGATTTATATTACTTTTAGTTTACGGAATTTCTCTGTAGATGTTCGCTTTTCGCAATCAATGCTCTGTTGTATTCTCATTTGCAAATGGTTCAAATGGCTCTAAGCACTATTGTACTTAACATCTGAAGTCATCAGTCCCCTAGCCTTAGAAAGACTTAAACCTGACTAACCGAAGGACATCACACGCATCCATGCCCGAGGAAGGATTCGAACCTGCGACCGTAGCGATCGCGCGGTTGAAGACTAAAGCTCCTACAACCGCTCGGCCACACCTGCTGGCACATGTGGCTTAAGAAATGATATATATTACAAGTATCGTATGGCAGAATGTAAATGGTAAATAAAAACAAATATGCCCCTATTCAGCCCTTCTGCATGCAAACCCAAAAGGCTATCCAATGCACCTACCGCACAACAGCACTCAAATCTGCTGGAGGAGGTCGTTACCGTACATGTGATTACAGTGCTGCTAGACTGCCAGTCTTTAATGCCAATCTATAGCTATAAATACGCGCAGGACGGAATTTTGTGACAGTTGCTAAGGTGTGAGGAATGGAGCCGCGAACTCCGAGTGAGCGAATTTTTCTTCACCCTGTGTGTGTGTGTGTGTGTGTGTGTGTGTGTGTGTGTGTGTGTGTGTATGTGTGTGCGTGCTAACTCAGAAGCTCTCAGACTGGCGTATTCCGATGGGGCGTATCTTAAGAAGAAGGCCTGTGTGTTTTATGCAGTTATAAAACGTACTTCACAATTTTGATAAATTATGCAGTCGATTTTAGGTTTCTTTAAAGTGGCGTACAAAAATCGAATCAAAGTTCGGTTCTTGTGCCAAGTGTAGTACATAGAACAAGCTGTTAGTTCTGAAGTACATAATTATTGACTGTTAAGATTTACTGACAAGTAGATTATTGGATTCAGTTGGAGGAGAGGGGAAGAGAGGGGAGGGAATGTGAGTGGGAGGGACTTCGTTGAGGTGAGGGGAGGCGGAAGGGGGTGGCATTATGATGTATTCATGGTGAATCCGACGGTTCAAGGTTATTCTAATTCTGGTAATGCGTTTGCAATGTATTCATGGGATTTGGTGATGCGTTTACATTGTATTCTTGGGATTCCATATTGTTACGTTGTGTGAAGTATGCAGTTACACATTCTTAAACATTTAAATCAAGTTAGTAATCTTAGTTAACCCTACTTATTTTTCCTCTCTAGATCTCCATTCAGCGCCAAGTTAAGTATTCCAGGATGAGGTATAAGACGTTCCACTAGCCTGCTCTCCCTTGTGATAATGGCCTTCCATACTCTACCTGTTCATTCTTTTCAATCTTCGATAATACCGTATTTCAAAGACTACCGACTTTAAATTGTCTGGATTATAGTTGGTCCACGTTCCATTTCCACACGATATTATGGTCTACGCTTCATGCCCAATACCTGAAGGAAACAGAGATCTTTGACTGAAGAAAGGTTGTTCCACGTGAAGCAATCTGATGCGTATTTCTTTGATTCGGTGATCCTATGTAATCTTGCTCCACAGGTAAGACAATTCTGCCACTTCTTCCACTACTGGGTCCTTCCCAGTTCTCTTGTTTCGCAACTCATTAGATTACTTTAGACTTCTCATCAAATTCATCGTTGACTTGTTTGTCCTTGAGAAGTATTCTGCGCAACTGTCTTGTCCATTCCTTCCTGTAGGTCCTCTATGTCGTCCTTACATAAGACTGAAGTTTCTATCTTGTCTGTGAACCTCTTCACTGTTTTGTGTTCCTCCTGTTCTTCGATTTGTCTTTTAAAATTTTCTTTCACTTCCTTCGTTGCCTCTTCGCTGTACAACATGGTTACCGATATGTGTATTACCACTGACTTGGGAATATATACTACACAATGAAAAGTGTCCGGGCACCATTATATGATGCACAATCGATCGCTAGAAAGGCGAACCAGCCAGTATAAAACGAGTAGGGGAGGATTGTATTCTTAGTAGAAATGAAATGAAATGATCGTATGGCATCGTTGGCCGGGAGGCCCCACCCGAGGAAGTTCGGCCGCCAACTGCAAGTCTTATTTCACTCGACGCCACATTGGGCGACCTGCGAGCCGGTGATGAGGATGAAAAGATGATGAGGACAACACAACACCCAGTCCCCGAGTGCAGAAAAATCTCCAATACGGCCGGGAATCGAACCCGGGCCCCGCTTGCATGGGAGGGGAGTACGTTACCACCCAGCTAAGCAGACCGACTACTTAGTTCAGAAGCAGTATCGGTCTGTCAGCGGAACTCAGTGATTAATGGGACTAGAGGACTCGTGGACTAGTCAGTAGAAATCGCCTGAGTAACAAATGTGTTTCAATACTAGTAAATCTACCGCAGTCGACTGTTGGTCACGTGACTGTGAAGTGCAAATGCGAAGGAACCACCACAACTAAACACTTGCAGTGCTGACGGACGGAGACCATCGAGCATTGCGGAGCGTGGCTGTAAAAATCGCATGAAATGAGTCGAAGGAATCACTAGTTAGTTCCGAAGTGCTACCAGCGGACCAGACAGCACAGTGTCTGAGCGAAGGGAGAAGTGACGCTTGTGGTGCTGTAAAGAGCGACCCCACGGGGCACTGGATGGCTTGAAGGTAGTGATTTTTAGTGGTGAATCACGCTGTACAGTGTGACAAGCCGATGGAAGTGACTGGAGAATGTTACATATTATTTTGTGTAGTTCCAACTGTAGAGTGTGGTGGTTGTGTTACAGTATCCAGCGGGGCATGGTCCCCTTATTGCGTTAAGGAAGGGCTAAAGGGGAAAAGATGTGAACATGTTTTACATCTGTATCTTGTACAGTGGGAGAACATCTCAGAGATGAATTAGCTTGACATTGCCCCTCATTATAAGGCAGCATCTGTGAGGCGATGGTTTGTGCACAATAACGTTACTGAAATAGACTGGTCTGCCCAGAGTCTCAACCTGCGCCTAATGGGACACCTTTGAGCAGAGCAACAACGTCGACTTGGCTCCAGACCGCAGCGTCCAACAACATAACCTTTCCTGGTTTCGGTTCTTAAGGAAGAATGTACTGCCTTTTCTCCTTAGACCTTCAGACACACTGAAACGCTCTCCAGCAGTTCCCAGCCCGTCAGAAAGGTGAATCTACACTAATATATACACGAAAGCACCACGGAGAGCATTCGTCGATACACCTCAACTAAAGACCACTGTTGAGGACTAAACGTATCGGTTTCGATAAGGAAAGAGTTAATACTACCAACATCCATATACTCGTATAAGATAGTATCAATAGCTAGTTTTGAATGCATCCTAGATGTCCTCTCTATCCGGCGTTCCTAACAGCGTACACATAAAGTCACAGTCTTCTTCGTTTTAGATACTGTGAAGAGCCAAAGAAACTGATACATCTGCCTAATATCATGTAGGGCCCCCGAGAGCACGCAGAACTGCCGCACTCGACTAATGTCTGAGGTAGTGTTGGAGGGAACTGACTCCATGAATCTACATCTACATCTACATGGATACTCTGCAAATCACATTTAAGTGCTTGGTAGAGGGTTCACCGAACCACCTTCACAAATCTGTATTTTTCCAATCTCGTATAGAGCGCGGAAAGAACGAACAACTTTATCTTTCCGTACGAGCTCTGATTCCTCTTATTTTATCGTGGTGATCGTTTCTCCCTATGTAGATCGGTGTCAACAAAATATTTTCCCATGCGGAGGGGAAATTTGGTGATTGGAATTTCGCGAGAAGATTCCGTCGCAACGAAAAAAGCCTTTCTTTTAATGATGTCCAGACCAAATCATGTATCATTTCTGTGACACATTCTCCCATATTTCGCGATAGTACAAAATGTGCTGCCCTTCTTTGAACTTTTTCGATGTACTTCGTCAGTCCTGTCTGGTAAGGATCTCACACCACGCAGAAGTATTCTCAAAGAGGATGGGCAAGCGTAGTAGATCTGTTACATTTTGTAAGTGCCTTGCCAATAAAACGCCGTCTTTGGTTAGAATTCCCCACAACACGTTCTGTTCGTTCCTTCCAATTTAAATTGTTCGTAATTATAATACCTAGGTACTTAGTTGAATTTACGGCTTTTAGATTAGACTGATTTATCGTGTAACCGAAGTTTAACTAATTCCTTTTAGCACTCATGTGGATGGCCTCACACTTTTCATTATTTAGGTCAATTGCCAATATTAGCTCCATTCAGATATTTTTTCTAAACCGTTTTGCAATTTGATTTTGATCTTCTGATGACTTTATTTGCCAAAAACGACAGCGTCATCTGCAAACAACCTAAGACGGGTGCTCAAATTGTCTCCCAAATTGTTTATGTAGGTAAGAAACAGCAAAGGGCATATAACACTACCTTGGGGAACGCCAGATATCACGTCTGTTTTACTGGATGACTTTCCGTCAATTACTATAACTGGAACCTCTCTGACAGGAAATCACAAATCCAGTCACATAACTGAGACGATATTCCATACGCAAGAAAATTCACTATAAGCCGCTTGTGTGGCACAGTGTCAAAAGCCCTCCGGAATTACAGAAGTACAGAATCGATCTGAAATCCCTTGTCAATAGCTCTCAATACTTCATGTGAATAAAGAGCTAGTTGTGTTTCTGTAGACATTTTTCTTCGAAGCGATTCATAATGTTTGAACACAATATATGTTCTAAAATCCTGCTGCATATTGAAGTTAACGAAATGGGCCTGTAACTTAGTGGATTACTCCTACTACATTTCTTGAATATTGGTGTGAGCTTTCCAGTCTTTGGGTGCAAATCTTTCGTAGAGCGAATGTTTGTATATGATTGTTAAGTATGGAGCTAATGCATCAGCATACCCCGAAAGAACGTAATTGGTATACAGTCTGCACCAGAAGACTCGCTTTTATTAATTGATTTAAGTTGTTTCACTACTACGGGGATATCTACTTCTATGTTACTCATGTTGGCAACTGTTCTCAATTCGAATTCTGGAATATTTACTTCGTCTTCTTTTGTGAAGGCATTTCGGAACGCTGTGTTTAGTAACTCTACTTTGGCACACTGTCTTCGATAGTATCTCAATTGCTATCGCGCAGAAAAGGCATTGATTTTTTCTTGCGTCTAACATACTTGAGGTATGACAAGAATGTTTTTGGATTTTCTGCCAAGTTTCGAACCAAAGTTTCGTTGTGGAAACTGTTATAAGCATCTCGCATTGAAGTCCGCGCTAAATTTCGAGCTTCTGTAAAAGATCGTCAATCTTGGGGATTTTGGGTCTGTTTAAATTGGGCATGTTTGTATCGTTGTTTCTGCAACAGTGTTCCAACCAGTTTTGTGTACCAAGAGGGTCAGCTCCGTCGTTTGTAAATTTGTTTCGTATAAATCTCTCAATTGCTGCCGATAATATTTCTTTGAATGTAAGCCACATCTTGTCTACACTTATATTATTAATTGGAAATGAGTGGAGATTGTCTCTCAGGACGGCGTCAAACGAATTTTTATCTGCTTTTTTGGATAGGTATACTTTTCACTTATTTTTGTAGGATTTGGGGATTGCAATGTTCCATCTTGCTGCGACAACCCTGGATTCACTAATCCGTGTATCAGTTTTGATGCTCGTTATTCAGTCAGGATTATTTGTTGCTAAGAGGTAAAGTGTGTTTTCACAACCGTTTACTATTCGCGTGGGCTCATGAAGTAACTGCTCGAAATAATTTTCAGAGAATGCGTTTAGCACAGTTTCGGATGATATTTTATGCGTACCTCCTGGATTAAACATGTATTTTCGCCAATGTATCGAGGATAAATTAAAGTCACCACCAACTATTATCGTATGGGTCGGGTACGTGTTTGAAGTCAAACTCAAGTTTTCTTTGAACCTTTCAGCAACCGTAACACTTGAATTGGGAGGTCGGTAGAAGTATCCTATTATTATTTTATTCCAGTTGCCAACAATGACCTCTGCCCATACTAACTCACAGAAAATATCTGCTTCAATTTCGCGACAAGTTAAACTACTTTTTAACAACAACAAACATGCCACCGCCAACCGTGTTTAGCCTATCCTTTAGGAACACTGTTAGGTTCTTTGTAAAAATTTCGGCTGAGCTTATATCCGGCTTTAGCCAGCTTTCAGTGCCTATAACAAACTGAGCATCAGTGCTTTCTATTAGGGCCTGGAGCTCTGGTACTTTCCCAACACACCTACGACAATCTACAACTGGTATCTCAATGGTTCCTGTATCTACGTTCTTCCTGTGTTTGGCCTGCACCCTTCGTGACCGAAGCCCTTCTTCTGTTTTCCCGAGACCGTCTAACCTAAAAGTCCTGCAGGGCTGTCGATGAATCCGTAAGAGTACGAGGGGGTGGAGATCTCAGCCGAACAGCACGTTGCAAGGCATCCCAGATATGCTCAGTTGCTCAGTAATGTTCATGTCTATGTAGTTTGGTGGCCAGTGGAAGCGTTTAAACTCAGAAGAGTGTTTCTGGCACCACACATAGCAATTCAGGAAGTGTGGGGTGTCGCATTGTCCTGCTGGAATTTCCCAGGTTCGTCAGAATGCACACATCACTCCACCTGCACACGCCCCACTCCATTACAGAGCGTTGTAACCTCCCCACAAAAATTTAAAGGAATGTAATATTATTTAGGAATGCCAATGGACATTGCGCTAAGTGTAACCTCTCCACTGAAATTTTAAAGACAGAAATAATAAATGAATAGGACCCAAACGTAACCTCCCTGCAATTAAATTTAATGACAATAAAAGTGAGAATCGCAATCTGACTCAAGTATAAGTTCTTCATAAAAAATTAAAGTCCATTCAGTGATAAGAAAATCTCAGTGATAATAATGATTCAATTAAACCGAAATCTCGGTCTTTGGCCCTGTGCAAAAAATCAAAATTAAATTCTTACCTCATTGCAACACCTAGTCAAATTTCTGCTCTTGTTGTTGCGCACCGCTTGGAGGAACTGCATTGCAAATAATAATATTCCTTTTTTTTTCTTTTGTAATCTAATTGAAAACTGAAACTTTTGTTTAGGGGAAGTGGAACGAAATAGTTACTTCAATTAAATGAAAATTTTATGTAAAATTGCTTTTGAAATCAAAGTTATTATTGGGGGCACTTGTTGAAAATTAGTTACAATAGTTAAACTTTACATTATCCGATGATTATCTTAATTAACAGTATACCTCACTCAGCATCTTGACCAGTGTTGTCGCCAGACCACATCACGCAATCCCACTGGACTGCTACCACTGACCGGCTGCTCTGCATGACGACTACTAGCGTACTGCACGCGACGACTACTGACAGAGTACTCTACCCAACTAGACAGAGCTACAGACTCGCAACGACTGACTGACAGACTGAGAACCGCTCGCAACACTCGCGCGGTCAAGCGCATACTCTCTGGTCACAGATGCTACAATGCCTCGCCATCGCTGCTATGTTACATACGTGTTTCAGCGTTCACCTGCTTGAATAGTCCCCTGCTGACATGCAAGGTCCATGGATTCATGGGGTTGTCTCCATACCCGTACACGTCAATCCGCTGTACACATATTGAAACGTGGCTCGTTCGACCATGCAACATGTTTACCGTCATCAATAGTACAATGTCGGTGTTGACGGGCCCAGGCGACGCCTAAAGCTTTGTGGCGTGCTGTCATCAATGGTTCACGAGTGGTCCTTCGGCTCCGAAAGCCCATACTGATTATGTTTCTTTGAATAGTTCGCACGCTGACACTTGTTGATGGACCACCATTAAAATCTGCAGCAGTTTGCTTAAGGGTTGCACTTCTGTCACATTGAACGATTCTCTTCAGTCGTCGTTGGTACCTTTCTTGTAGGATCTTTCTCCTGCCGCAGCGATGTCGGAGATTTGATGTTTGGCGGATTCCTGATATTCACGGTACACTTGTGTGATGGTCGCACGGGAAAATCCCAGCTTCGTCGGTACCTCGGAGATGCTGTGTCCGATCGTTCGTGCGCAGACTATAACACCATGTTTAAACTCTGTTAAATCTTGATAACCTACCATTGTAGCAGCAGTAACAGATTTAACAGACACTTGTCTGGCGCAGTATTCTGCCTTTTTACATATCTCTGTATTTGAACAAGTATGTCAGTATTACGACCAGAAAGGCTGCTAATGATTCGTGTAGTGCTGCAGTGATATTGTGAACGAAACGAATCGTTTGGTATAAAATAATTTTTCGTGTTGGGCCTCGTCATTGTAAAGTACACAAACAACTAAACTGTCGACGTTTCGACCGACGTCCTGCTATCCACTTCATGGCGGTTCAGTAGTTCCGCGGATGTCCGCAGCAAGTAGATCGAAACGTCGGCAATTAAGTTGTTTTCGTAGTTTACAATTACGTGACCCAGTACGCAAAATTATTTTATCCGGAATGACACCGGTTTTGTAAGCCTACGAACATATTTCAGAAACAAACTTTCTTTTCGTAGGGCTTACGTACCCAAACAGCCAACACGTCATATTCCACCCTTAGCAAATAACGAGAAAGTAGCGCATCCACTGCACACGAGGGAAGGATGTCTAAAGAGTAAAAAACCTTGTGTGTAAGAGTTCCACGAGTACAGATTTTAATTATAGTTGTTTGAGAATACTGAACTGTATTGTATTCCATCAAATCCTCACATTCTTGTTTCTCTCCTTGCTCTGTCCGTTCCCTCATGTCCATTACAGACACGTCTGGTGGTCTAACCCTTGCTGCCTGTAAATTATCTCTGTTATTCTACGCTTTAAAAAATGTAACTATTATTTTTGCTGTTATACTTTTCGAGTTCTCTTTATTTACTCTTGAGACTACCTATTTAATTATTTTTACTAAACACTGACCGGTAAAATTTTCCCTGATAACGACAACTCAAACTTAACCCATTCATTTCCCGCCTTGGGTGGCCGAGCTGTTCTAGGCGTTTCAGTCTATAACCACCCGACCGCTACGTTCGCTGGTTCGAATCCTGCCTTGGGCATGGATGTGTATGATGTCCTTAGGTCAGTTAGGTTTAAGTACTTCTAAGTTCTAGGGGATTGATGACCTCAGATTTTGAGTCCCATAGTGCTCAGAGGCATTTGAACCATTTAACCTATTCATTTATTACCCACAATATACAAGTCCAACGCAATCTCACTGCTATACATTGACAACAATACTTTCAATAATCATCACAAAAGAATGGCCTTGACTTTCAAGAAATCCTAGCAATAATACAAAACCAAAAAAGTATGAAATTAAAGAAATATGAAAATACCTTCAACTCTTGTTTATTGCCCAAAATCATTTCAGTCACGAATCCATACAGTGCAAACCCCATTCTGTTTTGTGAGTGACTTACCTCACAGAAAATCTGCATAACACCAACTACAGCAACTATAGCAAGTACCAACTATAGTCAGCTAAATAAAAAGATTCTAACTACTGTAGACTCTTAACTACTGGGAGGCATATGGTTAGCGAAAGAAAGGTTTTGCTGAAGAGCAAACAGTGTATTTAGAAATTTTTACCTTATTCATGTGACATCCAGTTCCAAAACTTACATAGTTGCTGGCCAGGATGGCCGAGCGGTTCTAGGCGCTACAGTCTGGAACCGCGCGACCGCTACGGTTGCAGGTTCAAATCCTGCCTCGGGCATGGATGTTTGTGATGTCCTTAGGTTAGTTAGGTTTAAGTAGTTCTAAGTTCTAGGGGACTTATGACCTCAGCAGTTGAGTCCCATAGTGCTCAGAGCCATTTGAACCATTTGAATGTACATAGTTGTCAATAATTTCACTGCCCAAATAGTATCAACCAAACATCCATCATCATACATTTCCTTGCGCATTTTCTGATAAACACATCATTTCATCTCACTTTACAATGCATGTCCCACCAACATAGAGTCTCCACTAAGAATATCATTTTCATACACCTCCCTAACCAATCGCTAACTGTTAGTCTGTCCAACCACAGAACCTCTTGCCGAGGCCGCAGAGCGATATTAACACAGTCTATAGCGCTGTCAACATACAAATAGGCTAGTTGCACTCTTAGCTATTTCTAAGTGTTTGATTCTACACTAATTGCAAATATCATGTAATATGTAAGTCATAAAGAATGTACTGATGAAATGTGAAGACTGCCAGATATCATGTGAGAGACGGCTCAGTTTCGCCAGTGTAAATAAATCAGTAAAAAAAATAGAAATAGCTGTATTTGTCAAAATAGAGAGCGTATTTGGCAAAAAACGTTTTTTGTGGGTTCGCACAACGTCGGAAAATGTATTTAGTAAGGATGCCAAAACTTAATACAAATGCCTAAAATATTACATACGCGAATGCCTTTATGAAGATTCGAATTTGCAAGTAAACTTTAAGCTTTTACATTCAAGGATGATTTTAGAGGATGCACGAAATTCGTTTCTCACTAACGGGCTTCCCTCCATATCGCAGCACATCGTTGGCGTGACCAAGTAACACGGACGGAAGCTCATTCAGGATCCGGTAAGGAAGGGTAATTTCAAGAAGTTTGCCTCTGTAACAAACTCAACAAGCGAAAAAGAAGAAAAAAGGAGTGTGAGAGGAGACGATGAAAGTAATTAACGTCAGCCAAATTCTCTGCTCTTCGGAAAGAGATACCAGACTCTGAACCCAATTCAAACGGAAAACTCGGCGTTGTAATTCTTCCACTACGTAGACTTTTATAGCGGTGAAAGTAATTTGCAAGAGTACGAAATCAGTAGGAGCACGATTAATTTGGTTTAAAATATGTTGTAACTGGCAATTAAATGTTAGCACCTTTTTTCAGACGATAGTTTCAACGACATGGTCTTAAAATGCCGAGTTAACTCGAGAGTTATTGCGCCGTATTTTACGGCCATTTCCCCTGTAGTGACTGCGATTGTTTTACATTATAAACACAATTATCACGGTTATGCTTTTAACTGTTCTAAGTCAGAATATATTTCCTTTGACATTTGTTTGTCGTTTTAGAAGTGAATTGATAGGTGATTATTTTTTCAACCTGTAGCATAATAATAGAAAACACTTTATTCAGCTTCCTCGTTCGATGTACACTTCGCAGTGTACAACACATTGTCTGGCGACATATATTTGTACATTTTGAAGACTATAAGGGTAAGCAGACGAGAAAAGAAAAAAAATTGACAATAAAAAAATATTTATAAAAACATTGGTGATGTTTCGAACAGCAAAAATTATCTTATATCACACAGACGGAAGAAAGTAAAAAATTGATTCATATTAGTACGTCGTTTTTTCTGGGTCATCAGTCTTGTCACTGGTTTAAAGCAGCCTGCCACGAAATCATCTCCTGTATCAACCTCTTCCTCACAGGGTAGCACTTGCAACCAACGTCCTCAATTATTTTCTGGATGTATTCCAATCTCTGTTTTCATCTCCGGTATTCACACTCTACTGCTCCCTCTAGTACCGCGGTAGTTATACCCTGGTGTGTTAACTGATGTCCTAAGATCCTGTCCCTTCGTCTTGTCAGTTTTCATGTCGATGTTTCACTGCCATACAATGCTGTGCTCCTAATATACATTCCCAGAAAATTCTTCCCCAAATTAAGGCGTATGTTTTATACTATTAGACTTCTCTTGACCAGGAATGCCCTTCTTTTCCAGTGCCAGTCTGCTTTTGATGTCCTCCTTGCTCCGTCTGTCATCGGTTAGTTTGCTACCTGGGTAGCAGAATTCCTTAACTTCGTCAGCTTCAGGATCACCGATTCTAATGTTCAGATTTACGCTATTCTCATTTCTCCTGTTCCTCATCGCTTTCGTCTGTTTTCTCTGTACTCATTAGATTTCATCCAATGCAGTGTATCACGTAATTCTTCTCTTTCACTGAGGACAACAATCTCATCAGCGAATTTTGTCACTGATATCTCATCATCTTAAATTTTAATTTCATTCTTGAACCTTTTCTTTATTGCCGTTATTGCTGCTTCGATGTATAAATTAAACAGTAGGGCCCACTGTTATTGTACGCTCTCGGTTCTTGCATATATTCTATATTGCTCGTCTTTCCAGAAAACTTACCCCAATTTTTGTCACAATTTTGAACATCTTGCAGCGTTTTACATTGTTTAACGGTTTCCATGTCGCCAGATTCCCCGAACGTGTCTTGATTTTTGTTTAGTCTTGCTTCCATTATCAACTGCTACGTCAGAATTGCCTCTCTGGTGCCTTTGCCTTTCCTAAAGCCAAACTGATCGTCATCTAACAGATCCTCAATTTTCTGTCCCAGTCTTCTGTATACATTCCTGTCAGTAACTTGGATGGACGAGGTGTTAAGCTGATTGCATGATAATTCTCGCACTTGTCAGCTCTTGCATCGGAATTGTGTGGTGATATTTTTTCAGAGTGTCAGACGGTATGTCGCCAGGCTCATACATTCTACACACTAACATGAATAGTCGTTTTGTTGCCACTTCCCACAATGATTTCATAAACTTTCATGGAATGTTATCAATCCCTTCTGCCTAACTTGATCTTAAGTCCTCAAAACCTCTTTTAAATTACGATTCTAATACGGGATCCCCTATATCTTGTAAATCGACTCCTGATTCTACTTTATCACATACGACAGACCTACCCCCCTCACAGAGATTTTACACGTACTCTTTTCACCTATCCAGTCTCTCCTCTGCATTTAACGGTCTAAATCCCGTTGCGCTCTTTATGCTACCACTCTCGCTTTTAGTTTCACAGAAGGTTGTTTTGACTTTCCCAAAAGCTGAGTCAGTCTTTCCGACAATCATTTCAAAACGCTTCAAATGGCTCAGAGCACTATGGGACTTCTGAGGTCATATTCTCCTGTAATCCTTTCTTATGTTCTTTCCCCTACAACTGCATTCCAGTCCCCCATGATTACTAGATTTCCATCTCCCTTTACGTACTGTATTATCTTTCAATATCCTCATTTACTTTCTCCGACTCTTCAGCTTGCGACGTCCGGATTTATATCTGGACTACCGTTGTCGCTGTTGGTTTGCTGTCGATTCTGATAAGAACAATCCAGCCACAGTAACACACTCTCTGCCGTACCTACCTACTCATAAAGAATCGTACGCCCATTACTCAATTTTCTGCTATTGATATTACTCCACTCTCGTCTCCGCAGAAACCCTTGTCTTCTTTCCATTTCACCTCATTGACCCCTACTGTATCTGGATTGAGCTATTGCATTTCCCTTTCCAGATAGTTTAGCTTCCATGCCACGTTCAAGCTTCTGACATTCCACGCCCCGATTCGTAGAACGTAAACGTTTCGTTGGTTGTTCAATCTTTTTCTCGTGCCCACCTGCCCCTTGGCTCTTACCTCCCAGAGATCTGAGTAGGGGGCTATACCGGAATCTTTTGCCAGTGGAGACCGTTCTGAGACTTTTTCAATTACAGGCCGCATGTCGTGTGGATACATGCTATATGTCTTACGTGTAGTGGTTTCCATTGCCTTCTGCATCCCCACACCGTTGATCATTCCTGATTCTTCCGTCTTTAGGGACAGTTTCCCACCCCAAGGAGAATACAGTACGCTGAATCTTTGTCCTATCCTCCACACCCTTTGACAAGGCCATTGTCAGAACGAGGGTGACTTCTTACGCTGGAAGTCTCCGATCGCCAATGCTGGTTATTAATCAATATTTAAGCGGTGGTGGCGGGTTTAGAACACGGGACCGAAGACGTCTTGATTATCAGTCACAGAACACTGTCCAAGTTACGAGTTCCTTTTCCGCTTCCTCCGAAAAGTACTACCTCAACGTGCACGCAGAAAAAAAAATCGACGAAGTGTTACTGTTGCCATGAAATCTATCAATCTCTGAACGGATTTTGACTGCTGAGCATTGAGCGAACTGGCGTTTTTTGTCATATAACTTAAGTGGCCGTATGAATACAATGATGCCAGAAACATAATGGCGTCTGGTGATGCTAAAAAGCAAACTGCTTACGGTAAAAGAGTTTTTTAGTTTGTGGTTCGCTTAAGACAAAAAAACAAAAGTAATAATGACAACTACTTAAGAGAAGAACTACACGATTCATTTCCCCTGCTCTCTGTTTATTGTATCCGAGTTGCAGCTGGTGCATCTGGGTATTTGCCGTAACTACGCTTTACATCCAAATCTTAGATACAGAAATGCAGATAAAACTCATTGGCTTACATTTTAAATATTTCGGCTCCCAGTCCAAGTGGTGGGAGGGTGGCTGAGCGAGCGTATTCCGCTAGTCGCTAGACTCATGGAGTGTAGACAACATTGCGGTACACGTTTGGCAACTATGTGACCGTCGATTTACTTCCAAGAGTGGTTTAGAATTATCCTGGCAAATTTACTCAGTATTTTCTTCTCATTTACATTCAGTGTTCTGGTTCTTACTGAAGAGATGACTGATAGGTCAAAAATTTATGTTTTCCAGTCCTGGAAGCTTGTTCTAACAAAAACTGCAGCTTAATTCGCCATCTACGTTACGAATTATCAGTCTTAGCCATCACTGGGACAACAAGGGAACTATGTGCTTTGATCGCTCACGACATTGTATTCTACCTACCCAGTGCAAAGTAATTTCAACAATTAATGAAAGATTTTAATATATGGCTTCGAAGGGGCCTTAAATTGAGTATAATTACAGTGAAATACTACAAATCAATGAATCGAAACTAAAATAGGTACGCTGTCAGGAACAATAATTATAGTAATCGCAATTACAGAAATTAAAGCGGTTAAACTGTCATCAACTACAAGGTTGTTTTGCAGCACAGTGCTGTGATAGGTAAGGTCCCATTAGAAGTGGTGCGGCCTTACCTCCGTTTGATCTTCGAGTTGACCTCCCCAGTCAGTTTCAGGAGGACCTACAGTTCAACGTGGATGCCGAAGCAAGGTACTGGTCGACCTTTTTCATAGTAAAGGACACTGGTAGCGGATTAAAAACGAATGAGTGACGTAAAAATATTAGAAGCGGCAGTGGACTGAAGCCTGTATGTTGAACTTCTGAGTCACAGAGCCATACAGATTGAAAATAAAACTGGTTAAACTAACCGAAAATAATTATCATTTCTCCGGTTCTATCCCTTCAGTTGCCGCTACAGTAAAATGATCGACGCAGTTGGTGAGTTTTTGTACTTATGGCAGCGTAATGTTATTGTAGGATAGACAGAAAATAAGCAGAAGAATAAATATGGCCTGGGGTGCTTTAAATACATGGACTTGGGTGTTCAGAAGGAAGCTTTCGAAGTACTGATACATTGCAGCGGGACAAGCACTTTTAGTGCAAAAAGAATGTAAAAGCTGGCACTAGTCAGCAATTGTTGGGACGACAGTGGCATGCTGGAAATTACTACGAGTTACAAGGAAACAAAGATGTCGATCAAGGGACCGAAGTAGAAGGCATACGTAGGACAGTACAATAAATGAAATGGAAATGGAGGGGTCATGTAGACAGGAGAATCAAAGAAGGCCGACTAAGGAAAACAGATAAGTGAAGACGGAACAACGAATTAATGGAAGGTACGTGGATGCCATTAGCGAGCACGCAATAACAACATTGATGCGTTCTTCTTGAGGGCTGTAATAAATGGGCCGGCCTCTGTGGCCGAGAGGTTCTACGCGCTTCAGTCCGGAACCGCGCGACTGCTGCTGTCGCAGGTTCGAATCCTGCCTCGGGCATGGATGTGTGTGATGTCCTTAGGTTAGTTAGGTTTAAGTAGTTCTAAGTTCTAGGGGACTGATGACCTCAGATGTTAAGTCCCATACTGCTGAGAGCCATTTGAACCACTTTGTAATAAATGGACATTGTAGTATTGCTTTATTTACAATTTTATTTATACACAATCATTTTAGAGCAGTGCTTCAACTGATCGTTACAGATGTAAACAATTCCACGCCTAGTAATATTACTACACTCGTTTTCATACAAGATACATCGCAGGTGGCAGATCTGCCTCTGCAGATTGTTAATGACGGGCCGTAAAAGTTTCCTAATAGTCTTCAATTCGTATTATTGTACACTCACTCTCTTTCATAGCTACCACACATGCTAGTTGTTAATGTCTGAAACAATCTGAGCACGCTAGTATTTGAAGACATGCTACGACAACGATTAAAAAAAACATGCTTAATTTATGAGCACACCTAGTTTATCTGTAACGTTATGAGTGAGTAACATTAATTTCAGTGTTACATACTTAAAACAGTTGTCCTTACGAATGCTTTCATTGACACCGTCTCTAAACCATAACACCACAAATGAAGAGACAACGTAACAATAACTACAAAATGCGAACATTCCCAAATAAATGTCAAGAGCTGCGAATAATATCTATTTCCAAATTGGAAAAGCAAATCGTGAAAGGAAATCTTTCACGATGGCCAAAAAATAGGACTGAAAAGCAGCGAAGGCAGTTGAAAAAGTGAATAACTGCAGTGCACTTCCGCTTCTGACAACATGAAAGTAGAACCATTGTGATGAGAATATGAAAAAAAGGAACAAAAACTGCAGGCAGTAATGTCTCAAGTACGACATTCTTAAGAAAAATTGTTATTCATTCTATAAAAACCAAAGGGACGAAAAATAGCCTCACTCCTAACAGTGCTTTGTCAACTGAAGTGAAAATCGCCTGATGAATGAGCTTTTTAAATTTCAGACGATTTAAGGCAGAGAGGAATCAAAGCAGCAATTAGAGGTTACCGTAGGTGAGCGCTGGACAGAATTTCTGTCGCATTTTGCTCGTAGTTTGTTCCACGGTTGTTTCACGATAACGATTCCTCTAGGCCACAACATTCATATGAGAATTATCAAAGTGGAATGTTGCAACAGACTGCTATGTTAAATACAGAAGGGTCCAGAAAAATTTGGACTCTCTTCAATTGCTAATATCTTTGGAACGAAAAGGCATGTTGTTGCAGTTTTGCGTGGTAGCTGAGGCTATTTTTTCTTTACAGATCTTGGCGCGCGGTTTCCAATAGGTGACAGTGCTGACCTGAATGAAGTAAGATTTCGTTTCAGCAGGAGAAAGCCGTATTGAAGTGGTGCTGGAAGTACGATAACATGATGTAATGTGTACAGAACTCAGCCACCGACACGCACAACAATTTCTGGTATTTGACAGCCGACGGTATTATTAAGGATGTGCATAAGAAAAGGCCTAGTCGACCAAAAACATTAACAACTCCACCTTCCACCGCTGCTATGTGTTTACTAGTTCACCTCGAGAGTAGCGTGAACGTGAAGGAGGCGTAAGTCGATCAAGTTTTCGTGAATTGTGAAGGTTGCAATGTGGAAAGTGTACATTCCAAGATCACTGCACGTTATGAACGAGGACGATCCGGATCAAAGGATGGAGTACTGCCAATGATTTGAAGGCATGCTTCGTGACGATGAAAACTTTGCAGGGATGGTTATCTGGTCCGGCGAGGCGCAATGAAAACTGGATGATACCATAAAGCGACACAACTGCTTGTACTGCACTCCTGCAAATCTTCATGTCCACATGTCGATCTACTGGGTGTTAATGTGTGGTGTAGTCTGTCAGTGTGTTGTTTGATTGGCCCAGTCTTCTTCGAAGGTACCGTAAATGGTAAGATGTATATTCATGTGCTGTAATTATCTTTTTTACCTGCCATTCGAGAGGTGTTTGGAAATGAAAGATATTACCTAGAGCAAGATGGGGCTCCGCCTCACTAAAACAGGGATGTCAGAGCATACTAAGATGAAAATCTACATGGGTGATGGACAGGTCGAAGAGTAGCTCTTAAGTACCCACCAAGATCTCCAGACTTTACACCTCTTAACTTCTACCTAAGGGAGACTTTGGAAAACGAAGTTTATCAACAGAATCCAGCTACACTGAAGGAGACACTGACAGCCGTAGTTCGGTCAACAGTTCAGAGTCATCGACGTTGTTTGGCTTCCCCCCGCCCCCCCCCCCCCCCCCTGCGCAAGATTTGTAACGATATGTCATTTTGTTCCATTAATATTGACTACCAAAAGTGTCTATATTTTTCTGGACACCACTGTACTATAGTACTTGTGGAAGAACCTGAGTCAATGGACAACGCTCAACGCTAACAGTAATTTCATTCAATCTTCGAGACTAATATAAAGGATTAATAAAGTTTTCAATGTTGGTCCTACGCACATCAGCTTGTCTCTTGATACAACTGCTCATAGCTCTTGCTTAAGTAATAAGCTGAGGCTCACATCAAATAGGGGAAACCAAAGGACAAATACAAGTGGTGACCGGACACCTCACTCTTAACATCACCGTGGAATAACTAGAAAAAGTCGAACAGTGGTATGGAAACAAGGTTAGATGAAATGAGGTTGATGAAGTGAATCAAACATTTCGTGATTAAACCTAAATCATCGCTTCCGTGAATATTCTCGTTTCTAAATCGCCCCTATACAGTTAATAAACGCCGGATACATGTCATTGAAGATCTTTTCGCGTCATTTTAGACACCTTTGATGATTCGAAGTTGCGGTGGGGAGCGTCGGGCTCCCGATACTATCACCATGTTAACCCTTGTGTGATGTAGCACGCGTTCTATGTACGTGACGCAATTATACCTGGCACACACTAATGGCGTAAGGTTGTCAGAGGGTGGAAGTGCCGAGCAAAATAAGAGTGGAACATCATACGTACAATTATTTTTATTAACGCTCCTCAGGAGAAATAACTTTATTAATTAGGACAACAGGACCTTGACATACTAAGACGAAACCATCCAGTTAGATAAAACAATTTGAGAACTGTTCCTGATAATTGGTAGAATAATCTCTTTAAGTACAAAACTCAAGAATTCTCATAATATCAACGTTTTATAAAAGGAGCCACCAGGAGATGTGTGGATAGCGACGACCAACCGCTCATCTCCAGACCTGGTTCAGTATAATTACTCGAAAAATATGTAGTCTGACCCGGATTAAGTACTTTCGCCTTGATACTAAAATGGAGTAGTTTAGATAGGGCTCACCTCTCTCGCCTCGACCTCCGAGCCAACGATAAACAATTCATCAGTTCCATACCAGCGTCATAACTGTAGCAGTCGGTTTACCTTCAGATTAAGTCTTACCAAGAACCAGAAACATGCAACGGGTCGCGCCTCCACGTAACACGTAACTAACACTCCTGCAATTTCGTCGGAAAGCGTGGCTAACAAGGAGAGTGCTCCATAGGTCACTTACTCACGCAGTCGAAACTTCACTTGGTGAAAGGACGAAAATAAAGAGACACATAGCTGCTAAAATGCAATAGCTTCTGAGCCAATGACAGTCAAAGCCTTGACGCTAGGGTCATCGGTTCATATACGCGGCATTATACCATATGAATCAACAGCGTAGTGGCTAAGGGCACGGTTTCGAACCTTTGCGGCTCCATATTCATATCAAACTGCACGTTCCTTTTCTTTTGTTGCGGCAGAAGTTTCTGACATGAATGGCATCAAAATTTTTTGTGACATCGAGAAATACAATGGGGCTATTGTCAAAAGAATAGAAGGATTTCAAATCTTACTAACAATTACGTAATCAACAGCAATTGAAAATGAAAACATAAATTCTGTTATTTCAATTTTTGCTGTTATTTTTCTTCAAGAGAGACAATGCAGTTCCCAGGTCGATATATAGGGTATTTCAAAATGAAAAAATGGGATTTAAGGCTTTGTAGCGTTTATTACATTCATCTTACAATTCTAAATAATACACCATATGAAAGACCAACTCAAACAGTTTTGTTTGTGCACCTGTAAGCATTGACTGGAATGAGCCAAGAATGACTGAAGTACGTGTTGAAGGAGTGAGAACCTTTCATGCGTAGCCCCAAGAAATCAGTTGAGAAGGTTAGTCGTGAATCGGCAGTTCCAGTGACGTATGTGCGTAAACTTTTAAGGAGGCGCTCACAACTACTTCCTTATCGTTTCCAGTTGTTACAAGTTCTAAAACCTACAAACCACGGTTTAAGTGCCAACTTTGCAAACGAACATTGCTGCATGGCAATGAAGATTTTGTGGATCATCTCGTCTTCGGCCATGAATTGACATTTCACTTAAGTGGAAATGTGAACACAAGTAATGTGCGAATCTGGGGGTCAACAGTCCCCACTAGATGTAGTTTGAAAGAGACTACCCTAAGCTGAATTTTTCTGTGCCGTATCCCGCCGGGTAGTTTATGGGCCTTTATTTTTTGGTGAAGCAACAGTAACTCGTGTTTCTTATCTTGATGCTCTAGAATTGTGGCTCCTTTCCTCAACTGGAAGAAGCTAGTTGCAGAACTTTAATTGGCAGCAGGATAGTGTGCCTCCACATTGGCATAAATCGGTGTGCGATTGGTTAAACGACATTGTACCATAATGCTGGATTTGCTGCAAGGGGCCGAATGACAGATCTTGTTTTGCATGACCCCCACATTCACACACGAGCTGACTCAACGCGACATTTACATTTGGGGATTCATAACTGATCTTGTGTATGTGTCTCCGCTACCTGCTGGGCCACCTGACCTTAGAAACAGCATCATTGCAACAATTATACCAGACCCACTGATCAAGGTTTGGGGAGAACATCCATACCGACTCGATGTCAGACGAATGGTGCTTACTTTGAACACTTGCAAGAAAAACTGTTTCAGTTGCTCTTTCAATTGATGTATTATTCATAATTTTAAGTTGAATGTAATAAATTCTACAGAGCCTAGGAACACGTACATTCATTTTGAAACGCCCTGTACACCACAAAAACATTCAAAACATTAAAATCCACAACACCACCGCCAACATATGAAGGCACATACACTGCAGTCACTTTTTTTTTAATGTGAACTTCATTAGGAAAAGCATCGTCGTTAACGTTGCTAAATACCTCCCAATCCGGAGATAATTTCGGGGCAAACAAAGCATATAAAAACATTTTATTGAAAGCTGGATTCCGGTGTGTATTTTATGAATTTCGTTGCTTCTGCTTGTGGTTTCCATTTGCTGTGCGATAAGAATAGTGCAGTTCTGGCAGGATGTAAAATTATACGTAGTGGGGTTGACAGAACGGCGTACATATCAGCGGAAATACTTTGAATGAACACTGGGTGTGTGGCGGAAGTTACGTTGTGGACCAGTGTCTGCTCCCATCTTTTGCTGTTTCAGTCGCGTACACTGAAGTTACCGGGAAACGATTCCTGGTGAGCCTCCGTATTGGCTCGAATCTCTCTAATTTTGTCACTATCTTTTTGCAAGACATACGTCGAAAGAAGCAATATACTGGCTGACTTCCAGGAATATAAGCTTTTCGAATTGAGGTCTTGAGATCCATAGCGGTACGTCACTCAACAATAGTTTTGAGATATATTGAAATAACTGTATAACCTAGTATAGTATTATTCCCAAACACTATGACTACTCCCACATACTCATCACGAATAATACAGTCTTATAGTAAAATGTATGATGGTAGAATAGAGGTATATAATAGAAAACTGTAACCGAAAATAACTGAAATATCCACTTTTTTATTTAAACAACAATCATATTATCACAAATGTCACGTGACTAAAAAATAAAATATTTTGAAGAAAAATATTAGTTTCAATCATTTCAACGTGTTCGGGAACATTCCTATTACTTGTGTAAACACTCATAATTAAACAACACACATCAAAGTAGGAATTATAATGTAAGTGAATATCCCTTAACATGGCCTGGTTAACATATCAAATCACAGCAACTTCAACCATCTGTATTTCCAGTTTTATTTCATTTTAGCGACCAGTTTCATCATTACAATACGCTATCTTCATACCCCCCCCCCCCCCTCCGTGACCTATGTGTAGAAAGGACCCCATCTCCACCTGTACAATAGAAATAGGGGCCAATATCCGTAGACTTCGTTTTCAGCACAGCGACCTCTTCGATCTTCAGTTGCAGACTCAGCATTCTGGCTGTTACACCGCTTATTAACGTACCAACACTTCACACTATCTCGCGCTTGTATTGACGTGCGATCTTGCAATGTTAGTCGCTTAAATATGTTACCTAGGGAAATTTATTCCTCAAATTTCATTACTCTACATTAATTACTTTTTGGTGCTGCAACTTTTTTCAGCCAGTGTATTATGTACCGAGGATACAAGTAATGAACGTTTTATGGATATTTACCTAATATCTGAACCTGTTTTCCTTTTGGGAACAATGTTTCTACTTGGTTGCTCCCAACCCTTAACCTTCTTTTGTTTTATCACATTCCTCCTTCACTATTCAGGGCGTCGTTTCTTCCTCCTAAATTCATTATAAATTGTCTCCGGACGCGTCAGAGGGCTCCATCTCTGAAGCCATTTTGAAATCTCACAGCTGTTATTACATCCGTTATAGAGTTCCCATCACGCCTCAAGTTCTTTCATGTAACATGCAGACTTTTCTCTGTGCCGAGTCCTCTTTTTGCACGAAACGAAATTTCAGCACTGGTTTAGTTACGGGGCAAAAAATTACTGAACAGGTCCCATTTTAGAACCAAGCAGGTGCAGAATCGTTTGTAAAGAACAATTACAGTAATAGCTCATGTGACCCAAAAATGATGGCGAGGCCCGGTTTTGATTTTAGCGCGTCAATTTCAACAGTAGACAGTAGCATCATGCAGAATGCGTCTCTTGGAGTGTCTGCCAATGAAGTTGGCTCAGCACTTCCGTTACGGTTTCCAGCTAGCTAAATGAATCTGTAAAGAAATGTGTTGCGCTTCCTTGGCTCTTCTCTATTTCCTCCATCAATTCTTTCAGGTACATGTCTCACTGCCATGTAATATTCAAGTATTGGTCGAATGAGCGATTTGAATAAATAAACTATAAACTATAGATAAATAAACGACAAACTATAAATAAACTATAAATTATACAAATACGTTTAGATACAAAGGGTAAGGTATGAGGAATTACATGCTACGTTCACGTTCTGTATAAGTGTGGAGAATACGACGATGTGTGGCTTTGTTGAATGATATCTAGTGTCCTCCGCTTTCATTTATACTTTGTATGTCCAGGTCGCGTGAAGAGTCCAACTGTCATTAATTTTTAATGGTTTTACTGTTTACTGTTAGTGTCTTAACTTCAGTAGTTCTTGTTACTTTAACTTTTCCACTCTGGTAGCAATTCCAAACTCCGTCCTCAACATTTTTCTGGATGTATTCCAATCTCCGTCTTCGTCCACAGCTCCTACTACTACCTCAGAAGTTATTCCCACATGTCTCTTAAACATGTTCCATTATCCTGTATCTTCCTCTTGTCAGTATTTTCCACATATTCCTATCCTCTCCGAGAACCTCCACATTCGTTATCAGCCCCACTAATTTTCAACACTCGTCTGGAGCAACACATCTCGATTGCTTCTATTTTCTTCTTTTCCTGTTTTCTTACAGTCCATGTTACACTACAATGTTGTACACCACACTTATTTTCTCAGAAATTTCTTCCTCTAATTAAGGTCTCTATTTGATACGAGTAGTCTTCTCTCGGCCGGGAACGTCAAGTTTGCTAGTGTTAATCTACTTTTGATGTCCTCTTTGCTCCGTCCATCATTGGTTTTTTTGCTTCCTAGGTATAGCAGACTTGCTTAATTTCGTCTGTCTTGCCGTCCTCAAGTCTGGCGTTAAATATCTCGGTATTCTCATTTCTCCTATTTATCATTACTTTCATCTTTCTTCGGTATACTCTGAATCCGTATTCTGAACGCATTAGACTGTCTGTTCCATTCAACAGATCCTGAAATGCTTCTTCACTTTCACCGAGGATAGCAATGTCTCAGCGAATTTTATCGTTTCTTCTTGAATTTCCATTCCATTCTTGAACCTTTCTTTCATTTTTGTCATTCATTCTTCGATACAGATATTGAACAATAGTAGACACTCCTGTCTTACATTCAATTTTTACACGAACCTTCGTTCTTGAGCTTTCTGTCTTACTAGACCCACTTGTTTCCTGCGCATGTTGCATATTACCCGTCTTTTCATATAGCTTACCCCTGTTTTTCTCATAATTTCGAACATCATGCACCGTTTTAAGTTTTCAAATACTTTTTGCAGGTCGACATACAATATGAACATGTTTTAATTTGCCTTCAGTCTTGCTTCCATTATCAGCCGCAACGTGAGAGTGCTTGTTTGGTGCCTTTACCTTTCCTCAAGCCAAACTGATAGTCGTCTAACAGATCCACAATTTTCTTTTCCGTCATTTAGTATTTTATTTTTATCAATAATTTGGATACCTGAAGTTTTGTTCTGATTTTGCGATTATTTCACATTTGTCGGCTTTTGCTCTCTACGGAGTCATGTAGATGATTTTTTTCCCGAAACATACTATATCGTCAGTTTCACGCTATTTGAAAACAAAAGTGAACAGTCGTTTTGTTTTCATCGCCACAAATGATTATAGAAACATTGACAAATACTATAAATCCAGCCTGACTTATTCGATCGTAAGTCGTCTAAAGTTCTTTTAAATTCTAACACTGGATCCCTTATTTCTTCCCTGTCGACTCCTGTTTTTTCTTCTTCTGATATGCGTAACATTGTCTCAACACGTGTACCTCGGTGCCGTGATTACTCCAATTGAACAGGTTTTCTGTATGTCGAAACTGTGAATTATTGTTTAATTGTAAAGAATTTCTCAACAGCCCTAGTCTGCCCCACACTTAGGTGACAAAAGTCATGGGGTACTCCTGCCATTGAGATGGACAACCTTTTACTAGCCATACTGCAGCACTGTAGTGGCATGAACTCAACAAATCGTTGGAAACCGTTGCAGAAAAACTGAGGCTAGCTGCCTCTATAGCCGTCTATAATTGCGAAAGTGTTGCCGATGCAGGATTTTGTGCACTAACTAAACTCTCGATTATGTCCCATAAATGTTCTATGGCACTCATGTCGGGCGATTTTGGTGGCCAGAATATTGTACAAACCTATCACAAAAAATTGGCACATTGTCATCCGTAAAAATTCTGGCGTTGTTTGGGAACACAAAGTCCATGAATGACTGTAAATGGTCTTCCTGTAGCAGAACATAATCATTTACATTCACTGATAGGTTCAGTTGGACATAGCGACACAGTCCATTCTCAGAAGGGCCGACACCATTATGGCGACATCAGCTCTTACGGAATGAGATCACGACTCATCTGACCACGCCACCAACGCTTCGGGAGATCGGCACCAACTCGAATCCTAACATCAGCTCTTACTGACTGAGATCACGACTCATCTGACCATGCCACGGTTTTCGTAACTAGGGTCCAACCGATATGGTTACGAGCCCAGGAGAGACTCTGCAGGCGATGTCGTGTTGTTAGCAAAGGCACTTGCGCCGATCGTCCGCTGCCATAGCCCTTCAACGCCAAACTTCGTCGCACTGTGCTAACGGATTCGGTCTTCGTACATCACACATCGAATTGTGTGGTTATTTCACATAGTAGTGCTGCGTATGTTAGCATCGACAGATCTACGCAAACGCCGTTTCTCTCGGCCATTAAGTGAAGGTCGTTGACCCCTGCTTTGTCCGTTGTGAGAGGACGCTGCGTTTCTCAGAATTCTGAATAACCTAAAGATTTTCCGAAATGGAGTGCCCTATGCGTCTTAATACCTGTCGTGTGGCCATTATCGCGTCGGAACCCTTTTCAAATTAATCATTTGAGTATAAAAGACAGCTCCGCCAACGCTTTGCCCTTTACACCTTGCATACTCGGTCCTACCGCCATCTATATATGTGCATATTGCTAACCCAACCTGCGGAGCGACAGTTGTCAACCATATCTCTGGCATTTTCTTGCACATGCTGGTACTCAAGCCAGCATTCAAGTGACGTCTTCCACATCTGAGAAAAGCCACCGACTTCCTGTCGCCAGTCGCTTGAACAGTCGCCTGCCCTAACCGCAGCCGCTCAGCCGAGCCAAACACAACGCCAAGATTCAAATAACATTAGGTAGCTCCCTAGCATGTTGTACTACACGCTGTTTGACATGCGTACTGTAGTGTCGCGGATTAGTAAAGAGTTGGAAACATGGAATATTGTCAAAGTTTCGTTGCCTATGCCGAGAGCCAGAGGGCGTAGGTTAGCAAGAGCTAAGAGGATTGCACATATATCGGAATGTGTCGTCACGCAGGGGCGATGGCCGGGTTACACACAACAGGCGAGAGAGAATTGCTTAGGACACGAGTTTGTGTTAGACAGAGACTTTGGTAGAGTGCAAGACAGATGTATAGCGTCAGCTGTACTGCATTTCCCAACTTCGCGTAACTCTGTCGTAGCAACATGTAACTCGGTCGCAAGAACACCTAAGGGTCGAGTACAACAGATGAATCAGCAGTATAAGTGGAACGAATGCGTTCATTCCAAACGAGAATGACGTCAGGACGTCGCTCGTGCCTCCTTTAAATACGCCAGCTTTGATAGCAACAAGGCACTCGCACTCGCAGTTAGACTTGCAGTTAGATGTGTACTGGATCACTGCGTAGCGCTCAGATCGGTGATCGACATGTTAATCTTTATTAAGGAGATGTTGCAGTAAGGGCGGCCCATCCAGCAGCAGACGTGGGGGGACAGTACCAGTCTGGTCCTCTCTGCTGCCGCTGTCAATCATCAACCCAGGATTAGCAGACATCGCGGCAGACTCGCTCGCCGCCAATGCTGGCCACATCAGTGAGCCGTCGTCGAGATCGTGCGGTGGCTAGGCCCTGTGCATCCGCCGTCACAACCGGGTGAGACGACGACGCTGGGGGACTGCAGCCCGTTCTGCCCATCCAACCCGGACGAGCCACCAGGAGGAGCAGGGAAGAAGACGGGGTGGGATAGAGTACACTCTGCACTACTAGAACGCTTCTCGTGCCGACAGCGCCGGGACTCCAACCCGGAGCCACCTGCTGTCCGCTGTGAAGCCGGCCGGCCAGCCGGACGCCACCAGCCACGCGCGGCCGAAGTACGAAGTACGGACATTCCTCCGCTATGTCACAGCACGCGGCGCTGCGCTAGCAAGACGTGCGGCCCGGAGCTGGTGTCGCTACGAGTCAGCGAGGACTCGGTGAAGGTTGTTGATATCACCAAGCCACATTGTACTCGGCAGGAATAAAGGTGTTATGAATAAATAATGTTTCTTTGGCGTATCTGACGCTTCTACATCCATTTCCTAGCATCCTGACTACTGGAGAGGTCACCACTCGGTCTCCAGTCCATCACAGGCGACCGGGACCACCGTGGCGCCTATAGTACAGTTACTTTGGCAGTCTTTTGTCCTCTCAGTTTACAATCAGTGTCTGAAACAGGTGGAGAATATATTCCAATTTTCATGTCACGTAAATTCCGCTCTGTTTGGGGGCGGACAAACATATATACTGTGTAGTACAACCGCCGCATTACAACGTCATCACGTGCATCGCTAATGTCCATACCTTTTAAATGTGTGTTACCGTGCCGAGGGAAACCGCGGCCGCTTTAAATAATAATCAGCGTGCGTGTAGCCCCGTCATCAAATAACAATAGGGCCGTAGTGGGGGCGGCGATGGCGGCCGGCGCGCAGCGAGACCCGCGCCGCCAATTGTCGGCGGCTCCTTTGTGGGGGTGGCCCGAGCTGAAAAACGGCCCCTCATTTCGGCGGCGCAGTTGCGGATACCAAATTGCTACAGGCGTGGGCGGGAGCCGGGGTGGAGGCAGGGGGGAGGGGGGGGGGCAGGGGGCGGGGCTCGTACAATCAGGCAGGTCCGTATCGCGCGGGCCCCCGCTCAGATTACCCGCGCAATTTGTTTGCCGCAAAATGTACAATCGGGGGGTTTTTTGCTCTGCGGCTGAGGTGTGAAAAATTGAACGTGCCAATCCTGCGGAAAAAAGGAAAGGAGCAGATAGCAATTGTCTGGGACAAAAGTTGCGACCTATGCTGATAACACCGATCCGGATCCTCTAGTCTGACTAGATTGCTCCATAAAGTTAGGCCTCCATAGGGCGTCGAACGCAAATCGATCTCATTATACATTCCTGAATTTAAAACAACTGACCGAGGGTAGAATATTGTTACACAGTTGTGAATGGAGGGCTCAAACACAGCTTTTGGTTGCGATGGGGCGGTAAAATATTAAAGAAATGCGGTTGAAGTGTCCACACGCGAATGTGCGTATACAAATGTTGGTTAAAAATGTTATTGCAAATTTTGGATCTCACGTAAGTCTCAGAGGATGATTTCCACACTTGGAGCATTAGTACACTTCCACGCCCGCGCATTTGTTACAGTTTTTGAATTAATTATTCACTCAGACAAAAGTACAGCTTGTGCTAGGGAACAAGAATTAGGCGATTATTATATTAAAATCAGTTTTTCACGACACAGTTCAGTCACTATTTATTGGCGTTGCTCTTTTCTTTCACACAATGAAATTGGCACTCGTGAGACGGTTTACAGTTTAATAATAATTTGACTCCGAGCCCCCAATAGCAGTAATGTAGGCTACTATAAACTAAAATTACCCAATCACTTCGAACAGAACCACAAGTCCGACTGTCCTTTTTGTTCTAACAGTTTTGGCGCGAAATCACAATTCGCCACAACTTCACTTACAAAGATGTATACCTCGTAAATCGTACTCAATTACTCGTAGCACTTCCAGTTCACCAAATATATGCTTGGACACTTGCACTCTTAAACAATACTCTTTGTCGAAATAAATCGGCGCGAAAAAGAATTCTCAAACGACCACATGGGCCACCCTCAAGTGCGGCTTGCTCGCCACCAACCCTCCAAAACGAGTGACCAACGACTGACCCCCTGGCCAAGATAGCGACTCGCTTATATAGGCTCGGATGTCCAACCCCTGGTTATTTAAGTACCAGTCTCACCAGTAAAGTTTACAAATTTTGATACATACATCCCTCGACAGAAATAAGTACACCATCGGAACTGCACTAAAAAGTATATCTTATTTACTATGTTACAATAATTTCTAGGATTATTCTATGGCCCGTAAATAAAGTTTTAATTTTTGCAAAATTTCGCTATTTACAGCAGATTTGTTTGTTTACATCTGTGCTGCAAAGTTTTAACATGGAACTGCATATAGCACTGTTTTTAGACGTAATCTATAGCGATCTACACATAGCGCTGCTCAAAATCTTCATATCTATAATAATTAATTATGGGCGATAAATGTTGATAATAATCTGCAAACAATGAAAACTATTGCAAGTTACATGTACAGTATAACTTCATGAGTTTAAAATACGTGTGATGCCACCCAAAATATTATCTAGTGCCGATCTTTCCGTCATGAATTTTCTATTGAAGTTTATAAAGAATTTCACCTCAAACGTTGTTTATTGCTCTTTACGGGTTTGATTGTTTATGAATCTTAACATATGACTACGCCACTCGATCCGCTATGACGAGACATTTTTAATGAGTACTCGCTCATCCCTGTAAGTTGTTATTTACTATTTTTACTAATCTTTCAGTATTCATGATATTAACCGATTTTGAGGTTACTATAACTTTTGCGTCTCGTGACTTGAAATAAATATCGATCCTTCAGAAAGTGCATATTGTTGGCGACAATCCACTGGCGCAGCGCTCTTCACCGTAAGTAACATAGTTTTCGAGTATTGCGCGAAAAACCAAACAATGCCCCAAGCTACGGGCCACGTGGCCGCCCGAGACCATCCCACCGACCGTTGCAAATCTCGCGCGGGCGCGCCACTCGCTTCCGCGAATCACGCACCATGTAGCGCGCTCGCTCTCCACAAAGCATAGCTTGCACACTAGAAATATTCATCTGGTAACGGGGGTTTGCACTGCCAGATGGTACAATTACGAATATGGGGAATCGTGTTTCTCTCTCTCTATGGGTAGGTGTCCCAGTATGGGCTTCACTGCAATTTCGTAAAAATAGTATTTTTATTGCTTTCTGAGTAAATTAACTACGTGTGCACTACTAGTGACATCTAGCCGGCCGGTAAGTGAGTGAGTTACTGTGGCAACATGGCAAATGGAAGTCGAATCGTCCTAAGCGACTCATTTGTTTTTATTCGCTAACAATAGGTGTGAATGTTAGTTAACATCCGCATGTAGGTAACAAGGGCCTACGAGTTTTAGTACCTTCTGTAACATCCCACTTGTGTGTGGTAGACTTTTTAGCACTGGCAGTCATCATCACGACGTGTAGATTTCGAATGAATGTGCAGGAGTAGATGCTAGTCGCAGTTTGTAGTCTTGTGTCGACGCTTGGGGAACAGTGGCAGTCTCATCCCAGAGAGTGATTTCGCTGCAAGAATAATATGTAACAAAATTAAAGGCTGTTTGAAATCTCTTTTGTCAACAGTTAATAAAGAAATAACTGGTGTTTTTTTTTTCTTTCGAATAACCCATTTGGAGGGTACGATGAATCAACTTTGGCTACTCTTCATTGTATTAGATTTCTTCAGTGTCCAAATTTCCTTCATCCTTTTAGAGTGTTGTTCCCTTTCTTCTTGAGTTAACTTTCGTCTAGTTATTTTCTTTCTCTCCTGAAATTCTGCCTTTTGAACTGTCTTTCTAAAATGTGTTCTGTTTTCGATTGTGTCTATTGTAACTCCAGCATTTTCAATGTCCTTTTCAGTCTCTATGAACCATGCTGGCTTGGATTTGTAGCTATTGAGTAATGTGAATATCCGCTTGGTTAGTCTGTTCTTATCCATTCTGAATATATGGCCAAAAAACTGTAGTCTCCTCTTCCTCATTGCATCAGTTAGTTTCTCCGTTTTCAGATATAGCTCTCTGTTTGGTCTTAACCTGTATTCAGCATATTCGTTTCTTTTAGCTCCCAGTATTTTCCTTAAAATTCTTCTTTCGACCTTCTCTAGTTTCTCAAGATCTCCATTTCTTGTTAGTTTAAGCGTTTCTGCCGCATAGAGAGCTTCAGGTCTGGCCACTGTTTGGTAGTGTCTTAATTTCGTGTTCCAGGACAAGGATTTCTTATTATAAGCGTTTTTGGTTATATGAAACACTCTTTCCATTTTGTGCACTCTAGTTTCTATAGCTATCTTTTCTTTGGCATTGTATGTAACCACTCTCCTAGGTATTTAAAGGAATCTGTTTTGTGTATTGTGTTGTTGTCAACTGCAATATTTTGAGGAGCATCACAGATGTTTGTCATAAACTTTGTTTTTTCGTAGGATATTTGTAGTCCTACTTTGGCTGCTTGTTTTTGTAGTTGACTTATTTGTTCTTGGGCATTGTCTAATGAATCTGTAATCAATGCCATGTCATCTGCGAAGGCTAAACAGTCGACAGTGATCTTGTTTGGATTACTCCCTAGTTGAATCCCTTTAGTATTGATGGCCTTCCTCCATTCTCGAACTACCTTCTCCAAGACACAATTGAAAAGCAGAGGTGACAGACCATCTCCCTGTCGAACACCTGACTTTATTTCAAACGATTTTGAGAGCTCTCCACTAAATTTTACTTTCGAATTTGTATTTGTCAAAGTACCTTAATAACTGATGTTATTAATTCATTTTCGAAACTTAAGTTACACTGCGTGAGGTATGTGACGGAAGGTACTTCTGAAACTGTTACCCCACTTCAGTTAGCGTATGGAACGTGAGACGTGTGATTACCGCTAAACTTCCATATCTTGTGGACATTTAGCAGACGCATATGCGAGGACGTAGGTTGCAAGTGCTACTCTGAGATGAAGAGGTTAGCACAGGAAAGGAATTCGTGGCGGGCCGCATCAAACCAGTCAGTAGACTGATGACCAACAAAAAAAAAAAAAAAAATCTCAGTCGGTTATAATCAAAGTGGAGCTACTCACAGAGGACCAGTGCGGGCCACAGTTGCCGTATTGTAGCGAAACGTGGTTGATAGTCTGACGTGATAACGCGAACCGATTTACGATGGAAAAAACGCTAGTTCCAGTTTTGACCACCAGGTGCAAACCGGCGCAGTGAATGCAAGAAAGACGTATAGAAAAGTTTCCGTGTGTAATGGACTAGAAACGGAATGTGGGCAGAAAAGGCCAAACAAGTTAGAAAGGTCAAACAAGTGAGAAAAGCTGCTTACACAGTTTGTTCAACACGAGCAACGGAGACGTCGACGTTGACGCCGTGAAACGATGTGATCGTTGCTCGCAGCAGATTCTGTGTAATCTGAACACCACCTTGGTGTATAATGGCCTTCAGATTAAGTAGAAGCCGACGTGTCTGCGATAAACACATTGGTTTAGATAATCTCAGAGCCAAAAGTCACATGGGTTCAGATCAGGCGATCCTCCAGGCCATCAATGGGGAAACCTCTGGAGATAACGCGATCGTGGAAGGTTGCATTAAGGAGCTCTTTCACCGGGCGAGCGTCACAAAGTGTTGCCACATCTTGCATGAAATCAGTGGTTTCCACACAGTTGCGCTCTTTCAGCAGGACTCAAATGCTGCACAAGGAGGTCTCGATAACGCAGACGAGTTACACTCGACAGGTCTTCTGGGAGTATTCCCTTCGCAGAAGAACGGACCAAGAATGAAGCCGCTAATGAATCCACACGTCGCAGTCACATACGGCGTGTGCAATGGCTGTCCATGCACAACACGGGGTTAACAGTAGCCAGATTCGGCAGTCCTGTGTATTCACTGCAGCCTGTAGTGTAAAATGTACCTCGTCGCTCCATAGATATTTTCCCGGTTACAAGTCACCAGTCATAACCCATGCCAGAAAACGAAGAGCCAGTTCAGAACTTTGCCGCACGTCGTAAGGTTCCAGTTGCTGCACCGTCTGGGTCTTGTACGCGTACCAGCGTAAAATAGGTCGCAAAACTTCCCCGTAGTGTTGTGCACGGGATGGACAATTCTCGTGGCATTGCACGAGCACTAGCACCAGGCACTACACGTGCTGCATGGTCATTTACAGCAATGGCTACCTCGTCAACAGCCTCCACCTGAATACCACACCTTCCTCTTCCAGGTGCCACACCAAGCGCACCGTGTTGTAGAATTCTATTATCACCTTCTTTAAACTATTTAATGGCATGGGGCCCCTGCTCGGGCCTTTCAGTCGTCGATGCGACCGACTCTTACCAAGACACTTACATAATTTTTACAGTAAACGTCTACGTGAGGCACAACAGCCGTTTGAAACTGGACACTGCAGTTCGTTGAGCATTTCCGTAATGAAACTCTCCTGCAGGAGAGCTTCTGTAAAGTTTGGAAGGTAGGAGACGAGGTACTGGCAGAAATAAAGCTGTGAGTACCGGGCGTGAGTCGTGCTTCGGTAGCTCAGATGGTAGAGCACTTGCCCGCGAAAGGCAAAGGTCCCGAGTTCGAGTCTCGGTCGGGCACACAGTTTTAATCTGCCAGGAAGTTTCATATCAGCGCACACTCCGCTGCAGAGTGAAAATCGCATTCTGGATTTCCGTAATGACTCACACTGACATTACGGCCGGCCGGAGTGGCCTATCGGTTCTAGGAGCTACAGTCTTGAAGGTTCGCATCCTGCCTCGGGCATGGATGTGTGTGATGTACTTAGGCTAGTTAGACTTAAGTAGTTATAAGTTCTAGGGGACTGATGACCTCAGAAGTTAAGTTCCATAGTGCTCAGAACCATTTGAACACGATTCACCCAAGATCTGTATCTTTTCTTTTAATCCAAGCCCGGCAAACAAAATAAAGGACACAACAAGGAGAGTATAAAAAGTAGACCATTACAGGCAAGAGAGCATTCTTAGCCAAAAAGAGTTTACCAGTACCAATATATGCCCTAATAGGAGGAAGAAAGCTGGCCGGAGTGACCGTGCGGTTCTAGGCGCTACAGTCTGGAACCGAGCGACCGCTGCGGTCGCAGGTTCGAATCCTGCCTCGGGCATGGATGTGTGTGATGTCCTTAGGTTAGTTAGGTTTAATTAGTTCTAAGTTCTAGGCGACTGCTGACCTCAGACGTTAAGTCACATAGTGCTCAGAACCATTTGAACCATTTTTTTGGAAGAAGAAATTTCTGAGAATATAGGTCTCGGCACAATATTGCATGGCAGTGAATCATGGACAGCGGGGAAACGGAAACAGAAGAGAAGAGCCTGAGATGTGGTGATGCACCATCGTGTAGAAACTTCAATGAAATGACAGAGTTCTCCCCAGATCCGTCGAAGGAAGGAAAATATGGAAAACACTGACAAGAAGAGGGTACAGAATGACAGCTTAACCGCACCTTTCCTTATAGGCCTACCACATATCGATGTAACTGACCGGGATGGTGTATGCCTAATGAAATTTTACAGTGTATAGGGCTATTGTTACCGAAGGGAAATAACAAGGGTTATTTGGAGGAAAGCGTCCAACAGACACTTTTGAAGGAAGAATCTGTTCTAAATTTAAGCTAAATGTAGATGATAATTTTGAAATGCGTGGACTATAATGCAATCGCTCACGAATCTCACGGGAGGGGGAGGGGGGGGGGAAAGAGACCACGTAAAATTTACTACAAAAATCACTGATAACACAAGGAAAACACTGATTAGCTAAAACAAGGGATATGAAACTTTCTGGCATATTAAAACTGTGTGCCGGACCGAGACTCGAACTCGGGACCTTCACCTTTCGCGGGCAACTGCTCTGGCTAAGCCATGTCTCCGCAATATCCTTTCTTTCAGGAGTGCTAGTTCTGCAAGATTCGCAGGAGAGCTTCTGTAAAGTTTGGAAGGTAGGAGACGAGGTACTGGCAGAAGTAAAGCTGTGAGGACGGGGCGTGAGTCGTGCTTGGGTAGCTCAGCTGGTAGAGCACTTGCCCGCGAAAGGCAAAGGTCCCGAGTTCGAGTCTCGGTCCGGCACACAGTTTTAATGTGCCAGGAAGTTTCATATCAGCGCACACTCGAGTCTCGGTCCGGCACACAGTTTTAATGTGCCAGGAAGTTTCATATCAGCGCACACTCCGCTGCAGAGTGAAAATCTCATTCTGAAAACAAGGGATAGTTAAACGGTCATCAGAATCTTCATAAAGGTAATGGCAAAGAAATTTAAGCAAATAATCACTGGCGTGGCCACAGAAGGTTGTCATGCTTTTCCACAGTACAACAATTTGCGAGAAGAAAATTGACTCAGAAAGCACAGGGTTTGTAGTTACTTATTCTGAAATTCTAAATTTTGAAAGTAACGTTAAATGAAACTGTTGGTTAAATAAATGACTGGCTTAACTTGAACTTTTTTAAGCAAAAAATAACTTTCAGTAACCTCAGTGTAACGTAATGCAAAATTTATAAAAAGATATTTAGTTTTACTTTTGAAATAACAACAATAACATACCAGACCAGCAGAAGTCACTCGATAAACTAAATACAGGATTAATGGAATTGCGCTCTCCTAATTTGTAATTTGTGCTGTATCTTTAGTTATTAGTGATGCCAGTGAAAATTTGCTTTACTTTCAGTAGCCTCTGTTATGCAATACAAGAATGAACGGTTATTGAGGCAGAAAATTTATACTGAAACTGGATTTTAAACACACTAATTGGCAGTAAATAGTTATCCACTTTTCATATTCGTACGACACTCGGTGATTGCATGGAAAGGAAAGGGACCCTGCTTGGTAATATTATCTAATAGAAATGACAACACAGGTGCCTTACAAGTTTTAACTATTGCAAGTTATAATTCAAATTATTTACACTTTGTGAAAGAAAACTAACTGGTCGAAGCCTCTACATTACTATATCTGTCAGTTCACAGTATTACAGTGTTGTAGCTGTACCGACGACCAAGAATGCAGCCGACGACAGGGCTGAGCTGCAGTTGTTGTTGCTGCTGCTGCTGTTCGATGAGAATCCCCACTCGTCTCCAGAACCAAGGGTAATTACGGGATAGGCAACAGTTAGAACTGCAGCTTGCTCTGCCTGTCCCCTCCTACCGTGCTCTCAATATTCGCAGCTAAACAATAAGGCACGTCTACATTACCGCGAGCATGGCTGCACAGAACTACAGTGGGAGTGTCCATCAAACACTTCTGCACTTTTTCTGAATCGAGCTGTCTCGCCGTCCCTCCGTCCGCGCCTTTTTCGAATCAAGCTGTCTCACCATCCCTCCGTCCACACCCTTTTCGAATCAAGCTGTCTCGCCATCCCTCAAGCCGCCTCGCCGTCAATCCGCCCGCACCTCTTTCGAATCAAGCTGTCTCGCCTTCCCTCAAGCTGTCTCGCCATCCCTCCGTCCGCACCATTTTCGAATCAAGCTGTCTCGCCGTCCCTCAAGCTGTCCCGCCGTCCCACGTCCACACTCCTTTCGAATCAAGCTGTCTCGCCTTCCCTCAAGCTGTCTCGCCGTCCCTCCGTCCACACCCTTTTCGAATCAAGCTGTCTCGCCATCCCTCAAGCTGTCTCGCCGTCCCTCCGTCCGCACCTTTTTCGAATCAAGCTGTCTCGCCGTCCCTCAAGCTGTCTCGCCGTCCCCCCGTCCGCACCCTTTTCGAATCAAGCTGTCTCGCTGTCCTTCAAGCTGTCTCGCTGTCCCTCCGTCCGCACCCTTTTCGAATCAAGCTCTCTCGCCGTCCCTCAAGCTGTCTTGCCGTCCCTCGGTCCGCACCTTTTTCGAATCAAGCTGTCTCGCTGTCCCTCAAGCTGTCTCGCCGTCCCTCAAGCTGTCTCGCCGTCCTTCCGTCCGCACCCTTTTCGAATCAAGCTGTCTCGCCGTCCCTCCGTCCGCACCCTTTTCGAATCAAGCTGTCTCGCCGTCCCTCAAGTTGTCTCGCTGTCCCTCCGTCCGCACCCCTTTCGAATCAAGCTGTCTCGCTGTCCCTCAAGCTGTCTCGCCGTCCCTCCGTCCGCATCCTTTTCGAATCAAGCTGTCTCGCCGTCCCTCCATGCGCAACGTGACACTCTCCACACACAAACACAAACAACCGATCCACTACCATTTCGCCGCCGCTATCGATACATTTAAATGAAATTCCCGTGGCTCTTACCCAGCAAAATATCTTCATCTTAATTTCAATCAAATATAAACAGTCAAAATTCAATAGACTGGTACTTCGATTACATATGATATACAGTTTCTGTGATACAGCTTACAGTTTCAGAGTCATAAGTACGGTGCAAGTTATTAACGAATATTAAAAGGCGAAAATTTAGGATGTTGTGGAAGGTAGTTTATCTGCATTTTCGGTGTTACAACAGGACATCAGTTATGACACCATGCAATAACTTCCATGGTACTGGAGGGACCAGCAGGAGCGGGGGTAAAACCTATAGGGGAAGAGAGAGAATATATTCAGCAAATAAGTCGGGACCTAGGATGGAATTGCTACTTTCAGGAATGCGTGATGGGTTGAATCACACCTCTCAGAGCGAATATCGAAAAAAAGTTGCCAGATTCATGAGTAATACTGAAGAATTCGTTAAACAAGTGTACTGAAAGCTGCTTCCTTGATGGACAAATTACATTTCTTTAAGATGCTTCGAATGAGTCACAGTCTGTTTCATTTGGCTAATTTACCTTACGACGCCCCTGACTGTTACTACTAGACATTGGTGGTTACCGTTTCACGTGATTCCTCACCGATAATTTAAATGAACAGTACATAGTGGCTTTCGTTGCGTGTTTAATGGCATTGTGTTACATTCATTCACATTGAAAATAAACTCCACCAATCATCAATCCTCTGAAGGTGTTTCTGCAATCTACTATTTTTTTTCTTTTTTTTTTTGGCGTTGCTACCATCGTATCACCTACAATCAACCCCTTGGAACTTACGACCCTATACACGAGATCATGTATATATATTTTAAACAGTTTTAAGTAAGCTGTTTAGGTTTTTATATTGGTAACGCCACGTAGCGCTCTGTGTGAAAATCACTGACTGTGCTGTGTGCAGTCTGTGGCTGGTTTGCATTGTTGTTTGCTATTGTAGTGTTGGGCAGCTGGATGTTAGCAGCGAATAGCGTTGCGCAGTTGGAGGTGAGCCGCCAGCAGTGGTGGATGTGGGGAGAGAGATGGCGGAGTTTTGAGAGCGGATGATCTGGACGTGTGTCCATCAGAGACGGTAAATTTGTAAGACTGGATGTCATAAACTGATATATATATATATATATATATATATATATATATATATATATATATATATTATGACTTTTGAACACAATTAAGGTAAATACATTGTTTGTTCTCTATCAAAATCTTTCATTTGCTAACTATGCCTATCAGTAGTTAGTGCCTTCAGTAGTTAGAATCTTTTATTTAGCTGGCAGTGGTGGAGCTCGTTGAATTGCAGTAGTTTGAGTAACGAAGATTTTTGTGAGGTAAGTGATTCATAAAAGGTATAGGTTATTGTTAGTCAGGGCCATTCTTTTGTAAGAAGTTTTGAAAGTCAGATTGCGTTGCGCTAAAAATATTGTGTGTCAGTTTAGTGATGATCAAAATAAGTAAAGAGAGTAATGTCTGAGTACGTTCAGTTTTGCTCAGCTGTTTGGAAAGCAAATAACGTAAGAGGTTTTCCAGCACAGTAATTCATAAATTTTTCTAAGGGGACGTTTCACAGTAACGGTCCTATCATACTTTCTTGGGGTACTCTTGAAATTACCTTTACATCTGTGCCGTTAAGAGCAACTTGTGAAGGTCCTTCTGCAAGGAAGTCATGAATCCAGTTACAAATATTGCGCAATATTCGTTAAGCTCGTTTTGAAGGCACAAATACAGAAATACAACGCACAGCAAACAAGTGGCACACCACACTTTCAAGGAAGACAAACGTTAGACGCTATCGATGCTGCAGGGTTAACCAACAAGAAGCGAGCCAATAGAACTAAGGTTGTATTGACACGTGTGTGGCTTGCTCCTTGCGCATGCGCTTGTGTACACCCAAGAAGACGTATGAGTAGTTTTGCATGCCTCTTTGTCAATACGTGCGCCTGCGTGATTCATTCGCAGCTATATAAAAGCTCGCAAGCTATTTCAGTGTTAAAGGTGCTAAAAGCTGCTGGTGTCGCTGTGGGTTTTATTTTGCTCGTGTGTCAGCAAGTGACAACGAAGTAATACGTTATCTTGTTGGGGCGTAGGTAGCGAAGGAAAATATTAAGTACCCGGGCGAAACGCCTGTGACTGCAGTGCTACCGCTGGCACTTGGTGTCCTGCTACTGAAAACGAGATTGATGTTCCGCTTCGCGGTACCCACTGAATCCATGTCTGAAATTATCCCAGTGGTTCTCCAGGCTGTTCTGAAATCCTTGCTAAGCCACTACAGGATATTTTGATGACCTCTTAACTTTCCTTTCTCTGGGAAAATTACCATCTAGATTGAATGATTCAGCTCGCAGAGGAACCAGGGTGATTTCCACCACATACACTTTCAATCAGGGTACACTAGAAAATGCACCTTAAGTATATACTTTTGTAATTTGTGCCAGGGGGAGTAGGATAAAATGCATAAATTAGTCCACAATTCCATTTCTATTTTTAACGTCACTTTCCAGCTCGGTGGCAGCAGCTACCTCAATGACACCGTCCCAGTACCTGGACGTGCGTGTTGATGTGTAATCAACTGAGAGATAGAGACAGAACGACATGCTGACGTCGATCATCTTCGGTTGTATAGTGGTGATGTTCCTTACCTTATTTGTTACCTTTCCTTGTTCTTTTGGTTTTCCTGTCAGGACGGCTCCTCCCACAGAGAGATTAAACTGTCACACACAGTGACTACTCGTCGCATGTTTGCCATAAAATTGCCGGCGATGGGGTGGGATGAGTTGTCCTGTCGTAATATCAGTGAAGTTGAGTTAACCGACTGCATTACATTAACGTCCACCAACCATATAAAGTACACGTTTTCAGTATAACATGCTTCACGAAAAAAGAATTACAATTAATGAGCTAAAAAAAAACATGTGGTGGAAAAATTTGGAAAGTGATTTGGAATTGATTCAGGCGCTGAAGGAAATGATATGTGGGTCACGTGTTGGCTTTGGTATGCACAAAAACTCGAAATAAAACATCGGTTTGCACAGAACATAGACAGCAATATTGAACCTGGGTAAAAGCCTCTGAAACAGGAGGATGAATTTTAGTACGTAGCCAGTTGAAGAGATAATTGAAGAAGGTATAAGAAAGACATGTTAGCAATGACTTTGCGTGAAAAGGAACAGCTGCTAATATTCAAAAATATAGGAAAAGGAATCAAAGAATCATCAGAAGCTATGTTCGGAACACAGTTTTGTATAGGAGTGTAAAGTGGGCAGCTTGTAACGCCGGAAATGCATATCCTCCTATTTCTATCTATTGTACTATATTCTCCTTATTTTGTTACCTGAAGACATGACATTTCTGTGTCTTTATATATTGTAATTGTTTTACTATATATATATATATATATATATATATATATATATATATATATATATATATAAACAAAGATGATGTGACTTACTAAACGAAAGCGCTGGCACGTCGATAGACACACAAACAAACACAAACATACACACAAAATTCTAGCTTTCGCAACCAACGGTTGCCTCGTCAGGAAAGAGGGAAGGAGAGGGAAAGACGAAAGGACTTGGGTTTTAAGGGAGAGGGTAAGGAGTCATTCCAATCCCGGGAGCGGAAAGACTTACCTTAGGGGGAAAAAGGACGGGTATACACTCGCACACACACACATATCCATCCACACATATACAGACACAAGCAGACATATACAGAGGCCTCTTTCCGGATTTATTAGTTCTTTTGTTAAATTAAGTCAGAGTGTAGCGAAATTTATTACTTCTGAGAAACATTCAGTTTTCACATAACACGTGTCAACCTTCAGTTGCCACGCTTTTAGTGCTAATTATATGTGCAATAACCTTTCTTTTTCAGTTATTATAGGAGTTGTCCATAGGACTGGCGACCGTAATTATACCCAAATATTACATATCTAATTAACGCCAGTTAATTGTTAAAGCAATGACCGCACATTTACTTTCTTTATTAACTTTACCCCTTTTCAAAATTAATTTCCACCAGTTTCATTTGCATTTTTCCTTTCATATAGATGTAACCCTTTCCTGCTTCTTTATCGACAGATTAACTTCGGTGACGATTGCTTTTCCCAAATTTCCATTACGTAGACGCGGTTTAAATTTTTCACTGACATTAAGGTCGAAAAGTGAGGGAGAGGTTACAAACTTGGAACAGAAACGATTAAAAGTCCTTGAAATGTAGCTTTGCAAGGGAAGGTTGTATATCGGATGAATTTTTCAAGTGAGAAATGATAAGGTCTTACAAGAAATTAATGCGAAAAAATGCGTAATACAAATGTAATGAATGGAATGAAGAGAATGGTCGTGTAAAACAACACGAGTAGTTCCTTATAAACTTAGGTGAGTGTATGGTGGAAGGAAACAATTGCTAGACCTGCCTAAAATATGATTAGGTAAGGCATAGCGGTAAAGGTATAGTATGCGGCAATTATACTCGAATGAAGACGACATATAACAAGCGACTTCTGTTGAAAATTGCTTAAAACCAACACTGAGGCTAATGATAACAGCACCTCCAGAATTTCATTATTTCGAGACTATCGTTAAGCTTCAGATTCTGCATGAAAGTGTACTTACTGAAGAAACTTCATTCTTACGGGCACTTTATGACGAGGCCTATTAGCCGACAAGTACTTTCCATGTTACAGTGAAATGAGTGTGACAGTAGATGCGTGGAACTGGTAATCAAGTAACTTACTGTTGCCATGAAGACTGGTTAAATGTGATAAATGATCAGAAATTGATGGCTGGGGTATTCCATCTGGTTACAAACGTACGATCCACTGTTCTCGAATAAGTTATTTAAAAATAAGAGAGATGTCCGTGTAGACGGGTACGCGAAAAACATAATTTCAAGTTCCAGATTACAATTTTTTGTACTGAGTAAGGAACCAATAATTTCTTCAGACAGATGAGTTACACTTGGATATGTAGGGTACCATTTTTGTTATAGATTCTTAAACAATGATCCTATATTAAAGTTGTATGTTCTAGTACGCGTGTTTACTATTAACTCTGTATACTGTAATACTTTTGTCCACCATGCAGAAAATAAGCACTGGAAACTTGTTCAGTTGGAATATCGTGATGGGCCTGTGAGGTTACAAAATTTATTTTGGAAGATAATTAACTGTCATTATTTAAACATCTACTGTTACCTTGCATACACAACGCCAACCATATACGTTCAGTAATATAAACTGATAATTACTTAATGGTAACAAAGAAAAGTGCTTTGCATAGATAGTTATCAGTGACGTGCTCGGTGCTGACATCAGTTAAGTACAGTCAGAAATGATCAGATATTCGTTAGAGTCGTTTCCATATAATATTGTGTGAAACTGATAGCTTAAACGTCTCTTGTACAGAGATACGTTGCAACATAGTCTTTGTAAATATATGCTTCCTTAACAAGATAAGATGCAAGATTTTTGTGCTGCCTGAAAAAACAAGTTCTTCAAGCTCTAGTTTATTCAAGCAAAATACCACTTCTCAAATACGATAACTGATTGCAGATCTTAAATTATAGCTAACAGAGAGTGCATTGATATTATTTCATTTCGCTTTCGCGTTATATATGTCATATTCAGAGCTGCTGTGAGCAGATTGTTCTGTGTGTACCATGGGAGATATGATGTGAAGTCCAACCAAATTCTGTGGGTCTGAAAAGAAAGTGCGACTCAGGTGATTGAAATGGCTCAGAGCACTATGCGACATAACATCTCAGGTCTTCAGTCCCCTGGAACTTAGAACTACTTAAACCTAACTGACTTGAGGACATCACACACATCCATGCCCGAGGCACGATTCGAACTTGCGACTGTAGCGGTCCCGCGGTTCCAGACTGAAGCGCCTAGAGCCGTTCAGCCACAGCGGCTGCCTGTGACTCACACTGCACTTATAAAAACTCTTACTACAATGTGCGACAGATGTGAAGTATGTTGCCAAGAACAAATGTTATACGAAAACACACAAACGAAAGCTGGACGTGCCCGAATACACATAAATACCAGAGCTATTCTGGCCAATAAATGTAGCTAAATTCTGCTGCCGCAGATTACATGCCGCAATCCCGTATATTATTTGTCCAAATTTTTGTAAACAAAAAGAGATAAAAAAGGATTCTAGAGCTATTTGTTGTTACTGAACAGTTGTTCCAAACCCGGCAATATTTATCCCGTGATGGGTAAAGCGAAAAACCTCTAGGAGCGAAAAAAATATTCATTTATAGTCTAGCCAATACTCTAAATCATTTTTAAATATAATATCTGTTAACACCATCTCGTAAGATTTATTAGGTATCTATAAACAATTTGGAATCCACTGCTAGAGAGAGGTCTTCTGCAGAAAATAGACAAGGGAGAAGGGAGAGGGGTACAAGCGGGGGAAAAATTCCCCTTCTAGAATCCAGGTATCTAGAGTTATTGTTCATTACAAAATTCTCACGTATTTCTAGCAAACCGCCGGTATAGCATTAGCAAGAGCGACGGAAAAATTGCAACTTCGTTGATCTCTGTACACGGGAAACTTTGCCTTTGGCGGAAAAGTTGGTTTGGCGACGACTTGCTGTCAAGATGCAACTGCACAGAGCACCATCAAAATATAGTCAGTAACCTCCTCTCCGTCGCATCCCTATACAACCTTTGTCGAGACGCAGCAAATGACCGATACAACACCCTGGCGTGTGGGTTTTGGTAAGAATTCTCAGCACTGTATAAATATAGCTGCAGTACATCTGCCCGACATCTATCATCGATTACTATAGATCCGCACGCTGCCACTACTGCACAACGTAATCACAACAGATTTTACGGTTTTTCTCTGGAAAGAGAAGACCTGTGACGGCTTCCTGGATTTACATTCTGTTTCACGAGGCAGCAGAACTATAGTAGCATATTCTGACACAGTACACTGTAGGAACGTGCGTCTATCTATGGGCAATATTATATCGATCTTGCAGAAAAAATGTTGCGTTCAAATTCAATGTCAAAAAGATGTATTGTTCAGAAATTGGGATCTTCTCAAACTGCATGTGGTGACATGCGGTCATAAAGCTACTAGGGTTGTGGTCAGTATGTCACGGCTTCGGAGTAACGTAGCAAACTAAGGGGAAGAGGACAACTTTCAGTCATTCCTAGGCTGTCAAAAATCACTAACATCGCCCAGTTTGATGGTGGTTTTGGGAGCCTTTACACATTCATCTCGTCGGGTGCTCGCTTTGAATTATGCATTATGCAAACTTCACAATAAATGTAGCTTTGAAAATATATTTTGTTCAACTGCAATTATGCCCGTCAAAGTTCAGTAACAGAAGGTGTTAAAAATAAGAAAGAAGTCGACAAGGTCAGATGTTAATTTCATTTGATGCTTACAACTTTCAGTAGTTCCAATATTTTACTGGGTACTTTTGTTGCTACAAGTATACTTACCCTGTTTCTTTAGTTTAATATATACTGAGTTGCTAAACTTGGTTGAGAATAATGAGTGACAACTTTTCTTTTTAAATCTGAAGTATAGATAGGTACTAAACGTAATTAAGGATATTGGCTGATATTTCTTCTCATTCTGGAATAATACCCTCAAATTGAGAATATAGGCTGATATCTTTCCTCGTTCAGGGTTAATGCAGTTAAATACGTTGGCTACTTTTGTTCTAGAAATTTTTGCAGAATGCTGAACTTATAAAATTGACTTAACTATCACCGGTGCTGTCATCAATCGAAAAATCCAATGGATAAACTATATACTGGGAATAATATTTGTTGGCTTCGAAGATGTTTTAGTGTCAATACGTTCGGATCCCAACACCTACCACAACCGGATTGATACTTCGAGTACTCTTCCCACTTAGCATCACTTTCCAAAAGAAAGTTGCTTGTGTGTTCAAATTTTCATTACATTGAGAGTTAACTTTACCACACTCTAGAGGATTTTAGCCACTGAATTTCGAATACTCACACACGCCCACACATGCACACACACACATTCACTCACACACACACACACACACACACACACACACACACACACACACACACTTACAATAAATATTATACAAAATGTAGTGGTGAGCTCCTCGAAAGAGACCATGAATAAAAATCCATGGAAATGTATTTCCGAAAAACCTTGATACTCGAGCGATTAATTAAAAAGATCACAAAGCTCTCGAGTCGAAATGTTCTGTAGATTCCGAAAACATATGTACTCTCTGGGTACAATCCTAGTTCTGTGGGCAATGGCAGATATTTTTCTATGAAGGCATCGTTCAGCTTTTCTCACAATGGTACGAATGTATTAACAATTATGGTAATTACTTTCCATCTGTCTGCGTGTTCATTTGACTGGTCCTTATATGTGGACAAAGCATTTATTCGTTAGAAACGTGTACTGGTTGAACTAAACCTATTTCTTGCTTTCTCAGTTTACAATACTAAAGACTAACATATGTCCATCTCCTGCTTCTGATGGAGAGGAGACAATTTTTGATCAGTGTATGAGAATCAGTGGTGACACTTCCAGCCGTTTGCATGAATCTCCTTATTCAACTACGAATAGTTTCTGTGACAAACTGACGCAGGTGCAGTGTGTAACCGTAACCAGTCGCATTTAAACAAGGATATTCAAGCACATAGCTAAAGGTGTGCTCACTGATTCTCACACAAAAATCTGAGATCGCGGTAGCATGCAGATCGTAGAATAGCATCAGCGTTTCCAGAACTCAGTTGTACTCTGTCTGTGAAAGCTTTTTGACACAGCCGTGCAACCTCCACTGCATTTTCATTCAGTGGTTGTACATAAAACTTTTAGCAGGCTGACAAAATGAACATTCCGAACTTTCATGAAGTAGCTCACCGTTACTGCACAGGTGTAACCTTGAAGGTCATCTAACGTCAGACGTAAGCAAGTGTAATCCGCAAACATATCGCGATCTATAATGCATTAAGAGCAGCAGCAGACTGACTTGTTTTGATAGTATGTGCCGATTTATATATCAAAACTAAATTAAAGTATTACTAGCAAAGCCCACTTCTTCGATGTTAAATTTCGTACGTACAGTTATTTGCCCTTTTCTCGTATTAGTTTGAGGAGCGTAGTAATAGCTTGCAAAATTATTTGCGTGCATTTTTGAGAGTACCACATTTATATTAAGATTCCAAATACAAGATAACAGAGAAAAAGGACCCGCTTCGCTTGATCTTTTTCCCATTTGCAGAATTCGGAAAAATGTACTATTGTTCCTCTCCTTTGTATTGCATCTCATTCGAAGTATGTTGTTCAGAACTAGTTTTAGTTGTTTTACTTTCGCGCGAAAGGATGAATAAGTTTTCTTATTGATACAAGAAACGCGGTCCTTTACATTCGATCCGGAGTAATGGAATGATTGCCCACGAGCTTGATTCATAATTATACTGAACTCTGATGCTATCTGCAATTGTAGCGTTTTAAAGCTGAACAGTAAATTAGTTATACTGAGCGAATTTCGGGTTATGAATATCGTCCTACCTTCTCCTTTTCCGGTAAACGAAGCCGCTTTTTATGATGTTTAGAAACCTTTTGCAACTACACACTGGGAATAGAGAGAGAATTTAAGAATTATGTTGTTAAGTTCAGGCTTTCGTCTCCGTTCAACATTATATAAATCTGTTTCAATATTATCACGTCTAAACCACAATAAAATCCGAAGGATGGATCTCAATGTTCAACATTTAGTACTGAAACCCCAACTGACTCCAACGTACAGCCAGAACAGAACCGATGTCAAGGACGGAGATTGCAGTTGTTTATAGAAGCAAGCAATGCTCTTATGTATACAGACATCTAATTTGCCAGAACATATAAACATAAAATGTATCAATAACCTTACACTAATGAAAAATTCTAAATAAATTGCGGATCTTCTGGTTTGAACTGGCAACCCAAATTGCGCCAGCCAGCTTCGTTAACCTCCTCACTACGCCACGATGCTAGCATTATAGTTTGCTGCATTGCTCCCCCTCCCCCTTCCCTCTCTCTCTCTCTCTCTCTGTCTCTCTGTCTCTCTCTCTCTCTCTCTCTCCCGCAGCAACAGCGACCTGCTGTTTCAGAACTTCACCCTGGAGCCGACTACATCACTTTGAAATTAGATCTTTGATACAGGTCATTTCTATGGCGGGGTTGGCGGATCCTCGCATTCTGGTTGTGTTGTTACATGCTCTTCACTATGATCAGCACTGAAGGTAGCTCCTCCCATAGAATATCCATTCTGAATTCTTCCTATGCAGGTCTTAAGCCGATCGTCTATGAGAAATGGCTTTCTCTAACTTTCTTCTTAGTGTATTAGTGTATACGAATTATACTAGTATATTGCCTTATCAGCTAGACCATGTAAACCCTACATACTTTAAAAAAATGGTATAAAAATACAGTTTTCATTCTGCAAGTGTAAAAGTTTTACAGTGTGTGGATACACGCTTCCCGCTTGTTTTCAAACTTAGTTCAACCTGTTCCCGTGAGTGGCGCCGTCACATTATGTCTTCAAGATGGCTGCTACACTTGTTCGTCAGAAGCAACTTGCTGTCATAGAATTCCTGTGCTGTGAAAACGAGACAATGAGAAACATCCACAAGAGGTTGAAAAAGGTGTATGGAGATGTTGCTGTCGATCGCAGTACAGTTAATCGGTGGGCACGCAGGGTACGTGACGAAAGCGGGAACGGCAATATTGAGGATTGTCCTCGCAGCGGCAGGCCTCGTACTGCACATACTCGAGACAATGTGCAGTGAGTTAACGAATTGGCGACTGCTGGCAGACGCATCACAATGAACGAATTGTCACGCTATCTTGGGATAGGGGAAGGTATTGTTTGCAGAATACTGAAAGTGTTGGCGTTAAAAAAGGTTGGTGCCAGGTGGGTTCCCAGGATGTTGACAGTAGCTCACAAAGAAGCAAGAAAAACGGTATGGATCGAACTTTTGGAACAGTCCGAGAATGGTTGAGATGAATGTCGTGGAAGAATTGTGACAGATGATGAAACATGGCTCCATCATTTTTCACCAGAGATGAAGAGGCAATCAATGGAGTGGCCTCACGCAAATTCACCCAAGAAAAAAAAAATTCAAAACCACACCTTCTGCTGGAAAAGTTATGGCTATGGTGTTTTTCGATTCCGGAGGATTCTTGCTTGTGGACATCATGCCAAGTGGAACCACCATAAATTCTGAAGCATATGTGGCGACCCTGAAGAAACTTCAAGCTCGACTGAGTCGTGTTCGACCACATGGGCAAAAGCAGGATGTTTTGCTGTTGGGCGACAATGCACGGTCACACGTCAGTCAAAAAACCATGGAAGTGATCACAAAACTCGGATGGATAACACTGAAACATCCGCATTACATTCCTGACCTGGCTTCATGTGATTATCATATCTTTGGGAAACTGGAAGACTCTCTTCGTGGAACAAGGTTTGAAGATGATGACTCCCTTGCGCACACTGCCAAAAAGTGGCTCCAACAGGTTGGTCCAGAATTTTACCGTGCGGGTATATATGTTTTGGTTCCAAGACGGCATAAGGCAGTTGAGAGGGATGGAAATTATGTAGAGAAATTAAAATATTCGTAAAGGATGTATCAACACACTGTAAGGCTTTAGAACATTTAGAATAAAAGATGGATTAAAAACAAATAGTGTGCATTTCTTTTGGAGTGACCCTCGTACTTCAGAAACGTTGCAGAAGCTGTTCGTTGTATGAGATTTGTCACTCCAATGTGCTCCAGATTCAATGATTTTAGATATCTCAAAAGTGATCTATATGTGGAAAGAATTTTGTCCTTGGAATTTATTGGGACTGTAGACATACGACACTTACATTCTCTGATTTTTTTTACATTTCCCTAGATTGTATGCTTAGTACGGAGTCTATTTTTTCCAGGATTTGGCAAATTCTGTTTCATTTTACAACTTTATGGCAGCTGCTCTTCCTGGCACCAGGATCGTCTAGGTTCATGTAAGGGAAGGAAGACATGCGCGCCATGTGTCTGTAAATGAAGTAAATTTCGTTGTGTAGGTGACCGTTTTTTAACTGTTTGCGTATATAATTATATGAGGGGGAAGTTCGGAACCATCATTTTTCTAAATAAACGTGGGAAACTGAATAAAAACCACCATAAAACTGGCCCTTGCTGCCGCGCAGATTAGATTAGGATATGGCAAGTTAGCGCACTGCACCTAAGACTACACACGAGTGGGTATGTTTTTCTTAATGTGTTTCTTAATGTATGTAATTAATTTCATCGTCAGTTTCACTAAAATCTGGCAAGTAATTGAAAATACTAGAAAAAAACTAATAACAAATTTGCTGCAGTAATTAGAGACTCTTCGTAAACTGCGAGTATTTATGTGAAACCCACTTTTTCTCTCCCTCTCTTTCTCTTCCTCAAATCTGTGTAAACGTTGACCTGACAGAGTTCATACAGTTCGACATTTCGAAGTGAATTGAGCCCGGAAATGTTCTGTAGCTCCGGAGGCCTCATTTGTTCTTCATAACGTTAGAAAATTACCTGCGGTGTACTCTACGTTGGTATATTATGCCCTCTACGCTCTCGAGCTCCCGTATCAGCAATAATGCTATTATTGTGCTTGTATCAATCTAAAAGAACAACCGAAACTCTCGCGTAACATGTCATTAAAGCCAGAATTGGGGGGAACCGTGTCGAAACTTGGCTGCGTGGTAATACAGCGATTAAATATAGCGGTTAATTCGAGTTCGTGCCGAGATTAAGTTGCGCGGCTTATGGAGCTGTTCCGCGTTGATCAGCCAACTAGAGCGCAAGTTGAGATCACGACAAAGGCCTCCTTGGTCCGTCGTTTCATTAAGCTGGCATTAACCGGGCGGGCCCCACGGCCGGAATAGTTGGGCGAAAACTCCGCGGGGCGGCGCGGCGCTCGCGTCATTGGCGGAAATTAACTTGCCAGCTTTAAATTCGGAGGCTCGCCGTCGTTTTCTCCCGAACCGCGACGTCACTCTGGACGCCTATCTCGGCGCCAAATCTGGGTTAGCGGCGTTCTCTTCACTCAACTTTCATTTTTTACTCTATATTTCGCCTTGATGATAAATAGCCTCAGTGTGTGTCCCTACCACTACACCAGCCTCCTTACGGCGTGTGGAGGAGAACACTTTGGTTACCACCTTACCTCCCTTTCTTGTTCCGAAGGTGCGCGGGAACAACGAACGTTGGTAAAACACCGTGTGAGATCGCAACTTCACGGTCATTTTGCAAGGTATACACGTCCTCTTGAGAAAATTACCGAAATTTATTTTTTGGAACATTATTAGTAATTTTAAAAATTATTCGTCTCGACCCGTTAAGGGTTGTCCCCTCCTACAGACACTCTTTTCCCTGCGGTGGTCCTGTTTCGTGAGGCATTCCTGGGTAATTCAATCTGAGGTGGCCTAAAAGGTCTGTGACGAATTTGTTTTCATGTCATCAATGGTAGAGTTCCTGCACTTAACTTAGGATCCACTTAGCAACTAATAAATACACGAAGCCCTCCGTTGCCAAATTTACGTTTATTGTAATTTTAATGAACATGGAAGCCATAAAAACACCAAACATGGATGCAAAATGTACGCATCTAAAGGGTACTTAAAAAAAATGGAATAAAATCACTTAAATTTGTTTCCACAAGAGGAGAATACAACGTCCCAATTCGGACCTCGCTAACACTTACATTTTACTGACATTAAATAAAACAAGATAAATAATCATACATGTGACGAGAGAAAATGAATAACACTATCAATCTTAACAGATGAGAATACGACTATATCCACGGAGGTCCGCGCTCTGGCAAGGGAGATACTTAACTTCAACATATAAGGTGATTACAGTAAGCACTAATTCCACTCGACAAACGTAGTAACTATGTAAGCGAGACAAATGTACTGAAGGAGGATAGCCGGATGTGCCGTAGTAAAAAGGGCCACTATCAACCCCGTCAGGACGCGACGCCCGTGAACACGTCAGTTTCGGCTACCTGCAACATACACAGAGTCATATGTAGCTTCTTAAAATCAATTAACATGAAAAGGCACAACACGTAACACACTAATAAAATATAAACGACTACTTCACAGAACTAGCTCCTCTTTAGACAAGGCAAACAGCAGAATATTAATAACACGTAAAATACTTCTAACCTATAACAAACTAAGGTACCACGTAATAGAATATCGTCTTGAGCTTGTAGAATACTCAGTTTGACTTGCCTGTTTGTAGGTCTTACAACTCAACAGTGTCAGCTTAAGCAAACCCAAGAATACAAAACTCGAAATATGACAATGATTGAAGCCACTGACAATGTTAGGCTGCCACACAGAGGATACAATAGTAATTTACAGCGGCACACAACCGACCTTACATCTCCAATTTAGTATAATCAGAATAAAAAATTTTGTATATAATAGTTACGTACAGTACCATGACAACCTCCGAATAACACTTATTACCCAAGGTAGGTGCTGGTATCGAAAGGCACCTTCAGTAGTACAGAGCTAGAGTGTATCCACTTATTGGAAGGGTTTCAACTTTATCCCTTTCCACCTAGCTCTCTGTTTACACACTTCAATAACTTCTGCAACTAAAGAAGGGCATGTAAATGCACATATAACTGACACAGTTTTAAGCAGAGTAAAAAAGTACCTTAAATGGCACAAATAGCTTCATTTGGTTTACACGTGGGATATATTCACCATTCAGTAATTCCGAAATATATTCAACAACGCGAGAGAGCAAGACGTCGCTGTAGTATCAGCTATTTACTTCACATAATTTCCTGCACAGACACAAGGCAGACGAAGCGTATTCACATGCAACAGCGGCGTGCATCACACATTTCTTCCTTCACGCCATAGACACATCTCAATTTCAATGGCCAGTAACAGAACCTATACATAGCCTCGCAGCAGAGAAAACCCAAAACACAACAGTGTACCACCCGGATTCCAAACCCGAGGTCCCATCAAGTCACTGCCGGGATCTCTCGCTGACCCTGCCCACAGCGTACAGGTGTCGTACCACAGGCCTCACGGTAAACGCAAACAAGCCACCTCCGACCCTGCGAATATCCACTCCGCTGTCTCTCTTCTCTCTCTGTTAACCACAGGACCACAGGCCTGAATCGCGGAAGGCAAAGATGGTGACCCTATAATCGATGGCAGCGATGCCAATCTAAGTGCGAGAACAGTGGCGCCAGCTGCACCACGGCTCAATCAATACTCTGAAAATTGAGTCGTTTCAGTACTGATTTTGATTTCGGAAATATGAAGACATAACGAGACGCCAGGTCTGGCAAGTAAGGACGCAGCGGGAGGTCATTCGTTTGACATTTGGCACAAAACTAACCAACTACCAAAGCTGAGTTAAGGGCGCATTGCCTGCCACAACTCTTGTCTCCTTTTGCGGAATTTTTCAAATAACATTGTAAAAGGCTTTGATAGTACACGCAGTTTGCTGTTTCATCTTCAGACAAGAATTCAAAAAGTACATTTACATTAAAGACGGAAAAAAACCGCCAGCATCACACCGTCAGTGGGTCGGGACTGATGTTCTATCTTGGGGTGAGGGGAACATCTGTCAGTCGATGTTAATAACTGAACTTGTGTCTCACCGTCGTAGCCGTAAACCCAACTTTCGTCTTCCGTTATGGTCCTTTGCATCAGTGTTTCATCATCGTTGACTTGTTCAACGAGCTCCCGACAAACGTTAACTATATTGTGTTCCTATTGTGTCATCAAACTAGGAACAAATCAGGCTGCAACTCGGGGTATGTTCAATTTTTGCATCAAAATTGCATGGCATGACAGTAATGCTAGCCTGAAATTTCTCTGACAGTCAACTGGCGATCTGCGCCCACCAGGTTGTTGATTTTCTGAATGCACTGGAGTGGAAGGCCTTTCTGGTAGAGGATGACTTCAGTTAGTGGCGGGCACTTTTAAATCGGGAAAACCATTTGAATAATTCAGTACAATCCAGAATAATCTCTCCGTAATCTTGTTTGTAGAAGTTTTCGCCAACTTGACGCAAAATTTTACGTTCCATCTTTGCTCCAGAAAATCGCACATTTCAAAACCCGCAACTAACACATAACACGTTGCACTCAACAACATCGCGAAAACTAAACGAGATATCGACGCTCCAAAGGCACGTAGTTAGAAAGGAGGTAATGTGTAAGGGAGTGCTGCCAACCGCATATCACCCCATAATTCCGTTGGCGCTCTATTCATTGTGCTCCATTATTTTCTGAACAGCCTTCTCACATAAGAGGAATCAATATACTGTTTTACAATTTAAGGCACTGAAGCTCTCGGAATTTTAGGAATACACTAGTTCGTGATGCACAACGCCTCAGTTGTAGCGTTTGACAATCGAGCTAGATGAGCATCTCTGTGACATTTTTCCGCTTACTGAACAAACAGGACACGAAAAAAGTGGCCCTTCTTTGGACCTACCCTGTACCTTCATCTGTGTAATACCGACGAGCACTGCACACGTATCATTCGAATAAAGTTGCTGTAAGCTACACCCATTGTTAGGGAAAACATTTGCTGTAGATACTTTCACTGAATTTGTCTGTCTTCTATCATTTCTACCATTAGTTTCACGTGCATGCTCCACTCTTAATCGCATGAACTCTCCCACATGTCGCGGCTGCTTCCAGCGATTGTTGATGAGGGTAACAAAGCTATAGCGGGTTATTTTTTCTTATGTTTATCAGAAACGTGTTCGGCTTATGGAGGCGGGGGGGGAACTACCAATACCTGCACATGTTATCCAAACAATTTTGTAAGTAGGCTGTTTATGTTTTCTCTATGTAAGTAGGCTGTTTATGTTTTCTTATTGGCAACGTTACGTAGCGCTCAATATGAAAATCACTGGCTGTGCTGTGTGCAGTCTGTGGCTAGTTTGCATTGTTGTCTGCCATTGTAGTGTTGGGCAGAGGCAGCTGGATGTGAACAGCGCGTAGCGTTGCGCAGTTGGAGGTGAGCCGCCAGCAGTGGTGGATGTGGGGAGAGAGATGACAGAGTTTTGAAATTTGTCATGAACTGCTATATTTATATATGATGATATCAAGGTAAATACATTGTTTGTTCTCTATTAATATCTTTCATTTGCTAACTATCCCTATCAGTAGTTAGTGCCTTCAGTAGTTTGAATCTTTTATTTAGCTGGCAGTAGTGGCGCTCGCTGTATTGCAGTAGCTTGAGTAGCGAAGATTTTTGTGAGGTAAGTGATTTGTGAAAGGTATAGTTTACTGTTAGTCGGGCCCATTCTTTTGAAGGGATTATTGAAAGTCAGATTGCGTTGCGCTAACAAAATATTGTGTGTCAGTTTAAGCACAGTCATTTGTAATTGTTCAAAAGGGGACGTTTCATATGTCGACCCTTAGCCGAGGATACCTCACTGGAATCTTCTGATTTTTTGTTGTAGTTTGTGTAATTAGTGTAGATTTTGTTTATTGCTAGCGCGTAATTGTAGAGAAAATCTCCTTTGTAGTTGCAGACTTTCATTTTTGTACACAGTTGTGGCATGCATGTAGATTTGCACCAAGTATTTCGCAGCTGCAATTAACTAGATATTATTTTCAGTGCTATGTTAATGTGTTCTCTTATTTTCGATCTTCAAATTGTGTTTTTCTGTGTTGTCGTGTGAAATACTGTGGCAATAATGGCGTGTGAAAAACGTAATACTAGGCTCCAAAGCAAACTGAGAAATGACAGTGAAAATGAAAGCAGTGTGTTAGCGCCACCGAGTAATGAATTAACTGATGTTCAAAGTAGTAATTTGGTAATTGTGCATAGGGAAATGGAGCGGGCGGCAAACATTGGCGTGGACAGTGAAACAATTAGTGAAGAGGGAAGCATTATCGATCAATCGGTCGGCAACAGCTCGCCTCAGGAATCCGAAATGACAGGACACAATTTTGCAAATACTGTAGATTCAGGTTTTGCGTCCTCACCGTTTTCTCAAATGAGTCAAGACACATTTTCTGCTTGTCAAAATGTGAATGTTGCCGGTGCAAATTCACTGCCGAAAAGCACTGAGGAACATGTTTCAGACACCAGTGCATTGTTATTACAATTAATGCAACAAATGGGACAAAAGCTTGAAAAGTTAGACACAATGGAACAAAATCAGAGACAAACACAGCAAAAGTTAGACACAGTGGAACAAAATCTTCAAAAGTGAGACACAATGGAACAACACCAGAGACAAACACAGCAACAGTTAGACGCAATGGGACAAAATCTTCAAAAGTTAGACACCACACTTGAACAAACAAGTGAAGATTTAACTAGTGAGTTACATAACATTGAATCGAAATGTCAAAAAGTCTGTAATGACGTAAAAACACAAATTTGTGAGCATTTTCAACCCATTTTTTCGCCGCATGAAAATGTATTACAGAATCACGAAGCAGCCATAAAAGAACAGCAAAAAATTTTTCATGAAAATCACGACACCTTGCAAGCTAAAATTGACTCAGTTGCATCTACCGATTCGGTTACGCAACCTGCAAAAACTCAGGAAAACTTAAAGGACACAGTAGATACTCTGAAACTTGGTTCAGAAAAACATACAGAGGAAATAATTTCACTATCGGATAAAGTAGCCGAACTTTCAGATCAGTTCACTAACTTATCTACAAAGGTAGAGGATGATCTGAATGACACAACACCTGTAGCCTTCACTGACACTGAAAATTATGTAGAAATTAGAAAATTCAAACTAAATCAAAATCAAATCAATACGCAGTACAAAAGAGAAATCCGGAAAGTACAAGATCAGTTGACGCAGGTAATACAAGAATTACATATTTCAGAGGACACTCGCGCCCCAATACAGGAAGAGGGACACAGAAATACGGAACAGCCATAAAATAATAACACAGCGCATTTCGGAAATTATGAAAGAAATTGGCAATGTGCACCGAATTTTGAGATTGAACCGCCGACACAACGTAACAATGTCCGACATGCGATTCGCCGACATGATGATTTTGACTATAAGCTGTTCATTACTACACCTAAATTCAAAACATTTAAGAATTCTGACAACGACATTCATCCACAAGCATGGCTTCATCAATTTTCTCATTGTCTTCCTCCCAACTGGTCATTGGAGCACAGGTTAGAATTTATGTGTGGCTACTTGGAGAATGAACCAGCTGTAAGAATGCGATCGGTCATTCACGATTGTCACAGTGAAGGAGAATTTTATCATGCCTTCCTCTCAGCGTATTGGTCTCAAGCTACACAAGACCGAGTAAAACATAGCATCATAATGATGAAACATTTCGAACAATCTGAATTCTCCAGTCTTGTGAAATATTTTGAAGACATGTTGCACAAGAATCAGTACCTGTCAAACCCATACAGCCCCTCAGAACTCATCCGCATTTGCTTAATCAAATTACCTGAACATTTGCGACATATTATTTTAGCAGGACGTTGCAAAGACGACATTGAAGCTTTTCAGGGACTGTTACAAGAATTAGAAATTGACACAGACAGTCGCGGGATGCGAAAACAGGAAAACAATCACTACAGGTCACATCCGTCACAATTCCGTGATGACAGAAACAATAACTGGACACGACAAGTCTATTCTTACAACGCAAATCGTGACCAAAACAGACACCACCCATATGACAACCACTGGCAGAGTAATAATAGTTACAGAGAAAGATCGCATTTCCGTAGTAGTGACTATCACAGAGACAATCAGAGAAACAGACAATTTGGGAACCAAAATAATTATTATCAATGGAGACAGAATAACTTTAGATGCAATGGTCCAGCGCGCAGTTACGATTCAGGGAGAAATTCTCCACCACATGACCGACAAACAAGAAACTATGTAAACTACCAACAAAACGACAGACGTGAATTTCATCAGAACTGGCGGGATTCTAACAGAGCTGGGCCCTCTCGGCAAGGCGAATTTGTAGAAGTTAGGTCTCCTAATCCCAATAACATTGCGCGCCAACAAAGAGACAGACAATGACTCGCACGGCAGGTAGCCGCGTGCATCGGCTGGCTCAGCGAAAAATAACATAGACGCTAACCTTGAGAAAAAAAATTCCAGTATTCTTTACCGACGTATACCGTATGACAATTACGTTCAAGTTGAAACTCTGCGTACTAGGAAGAGTAAAGGTTTACACCACATTTCACATGTAAAACCGTTTATTGAAAGATAATCCGCTTTTTAACTTTGTCTTTGCCATATAACTTTTCACTTTACATTGCTAGTATGCTTTGTCAGACTTAGAATCTGTTAATATGCAACAATGTTTGAAGTTAAATATCCAGTCAAGAACCAAGAGAACTTATTTGAACAAAAATTACGAATGCATTGTTCTTGTGAACAGACGACACAGTGTTATTGTGTGTGTACATTCTTGCTTGTTAGTTGCACGTTTACGTAATGACTATAAGGCTCACATACTTAGAACATTTACCAGTACTGCTAATGAGATTTTAATGCAACATTTTGGTTTACTTACAAATACATTATGGATTCAAGGTGCTTTCTGAGAGATACCAGGTGACAGAGAGGTTAGTTTATGTGACAGCTACACGATTTTATCACGACGCTACTAATGAGTGACAATTTACAATGTTGCTTTTGCGGTGTATCTGTTTTATATCTGCACAGTTTTTCTGAATTCTTCTGGAAAGTAAAACATGTTTTAGTAGTAACTTTTGTGGTACAGCAACAATGAGACAGCCTTTTTCGTGGCACAACAATACGTTACTGTACAGTAATTTCTTCATCACGCCAATAAACATAATAACTACGATATCTATTCGCAAAGCATTTCACTTTCGTTTATGATGGGGTAAGTACATTGACTTCTGCAGAACTTAGCTTTCGGAGGACGATAATTACAACACTTCCACAGAATTATCTTACAGCAAGACGCACATTTAGCGCTACAGGACACGCATTTGAGTGATTAATTTTGTACTTAAAACATTTATTTTTAAAGATATTTGGAGTACAATGATACAAAGGTTTTCCGTGATACATTTCATTCCATTGCTGTAATCTGTAACACCTGAGGGTATAATTACATTAGTCCTCAGGGGGGTACACACTTACCTTGTGTACCATGTGTTTGGCAAGCACGAGGAGCCCTAGCTAATATGGTATTTGCTTATACAACTTTACACATCGGTACCATATTTCTCTAACACAGAATTACACAGCAATCTGATTATTTGACAGAGAAACAAACATTATTTTACTATATCAGTGACAGATGTTTACGTAATTACACAGTTGGATAACTTCGCACTTATGAAACTGTATTTTGTCTGTACTTTGTAAACTGTTCATATTTTTTCGGAACCATTGTGATACTATGAGAGCTTTGAATGATGTATTTGGTATGAGATCATGATTTTTAAAGTACGTTTGAGGTAGGTGACACTATTTAAATGAGCAGAGAATTCTTTTTAGGTTTTGAAATTATTGGAGGAAGCTACGACGATTTTGAGATTTGACTGAGGTGTTATGATATTATTACGACGACAATGTGTATTATGCTGCTGAGGTATGTTTATGATTAATAGGCTGATGCTATATGAGTTATTTGATTAAGCCACGTAGCTGTTATGATGAAATATTGAAGAAGTGTCGACGAATAAGGTAAGGAATAATGAGTAGTGTTTAGGGACTTTGATTTGTGGAAAAGGTTGTTGGAAACCAAGAATCGTACTTTAAGAGTTATGAAATGTGTGTAAATGCGTGAATATATCACAATGCCGGCGAAAATTTTTTGGACACTGTTATATTTATAAGGTTTTGTTTCTACACATTTGCAACGCAAATTCTCGACCCGTGAAATTTTGTATATGAGGCTGACACAGTAGCGGAAACTGCTGTCATAAATATTTCCGTAAGAAAGTGACCACCTGCATGTAATGCATCGTGGGCATGCAGCTGTGTCAGACGCCGGGAGAACAAGTCATTAGTGAGTGCCTCATCAGAAGCACAGGTAGAAAAAAAGAAAGGGGAGGCCATTGTCCTCGCTATTGACATTTCCTTGTTGAAAGCATACTGTGGAGCTCGTAATTTATGATATTTACTAAATTGCCTAATGAAATGATTAGAAACATTTTACATCTATTATCTTTGTAGTTAAGAGATTGCTCATTTTGTTCAATATCTGGTTTCCAGCTGTGTTGCAGCATTGGTTTTATAAAATAAACTTAAATGCATCTGCTAATGTGAACACTTTCTGTCAAAAGATTTATTAAATAATTATTTTCTGATCCACATTCTTCGAAAAAGGAGCTCTTGGAATGGAGAGAACAATAAGAAGGGAAGAATAACAGTAACTGCATCTATAATTGGTAATTTCTTTTGTAGAATAATTTGTGGTGCAGCACTTTAATTACATAGACATTAAGATGTGAATATACATTTCCCTTATCTGCATTGTTGTTTTTACTGTAATATTTTTTCTGCTTGAGCTATGTCATGTTTAGGTATTTCATTTTCTGCTGCTGTTTGCCAGGCATAGTGCTACTGAATTTTAATTTGTGTTACTCTGCTAAGCCAGTTTTACTACGCATTTATTTTTCTTGTTTGCTGCTCATTGCCTTATATTAGTTGTAATTAATGCTGCTTGCTTTGCCTTTTGGATTTTTTATCATTGCTGTTTGTGTTAATTGTTTTGTGCTGCGGCATTGCCTCGTTCCTTAGTTTAGCATCTGAGCTCAGTAGATTTAAGTCAGCTTAAGAGGAGGTAGACTATATAAGAAACTGACTATGGACAATATGAAAAAGATTTGGGCCAAAATGAGTATTGTACACTGAGAAATAATTATATTGATAGAAATATGAATAGAATGAATAGAATACAGAAAGCAGGTATAGATAGGACTTTTTGGGAATAATGATGAATGAAGGGAGATCTCCAAGAAGTAAAGAAAGTTTTGTTTGCAAAATACTGCAGTACAACAAACCCTGTCCTTTCCTTTTGTATTATCCCACTATATGTTTGTGTACCCTTGTGTATTTGTTTTCTTCCTGTCTCTGTGTAGTTTCATAGGATTTTTTCTTCTTCTAATACTAAGCTACATTCACTATGATGAGGAATACTGTTATCCTCGAATATAATTGGCATTAATAATATGTTATTTACTTTGTAAAGATGTTAGACATTATTAATTCTATTCTGTTTAATGCTCATGTGTGAAGTTGATGTTTCAAAAGTTATTGTGATCTTTTATGTATGTACTCATGTCATAATTCCACTGATGTATATGTTAGTTCAATTCTTTTGTAAAGCCTGTACTACAAATGTTATCTGTATTGTTATGTTTTTAATGATGTATTTTGTACCTTTGTTATTCTATTCTCATGTTATAAAATTGTAATTGTCATCAGTTCATGATATTATTAACTTGTTAGTTACATTTCACTGCACACGTTTCTCTTGGTCATAGTATATGGACAATATGTGAGAAGTTGGGACTGTTAGTGTTTGCACGTGTGTTACTACTTCAGCAAGGGACTGGATAACAGCATTGCTGATTCTAAGGACAATTTCAAAAACTTTGTGAGTGCACAAGTGGTGGTTTATGGACTTGCTATATTCTCCGCAAGACTCTTCGATAGTGAATGTGCACCTGCACAATCGCAACAGATGCCTTCTGGCCATCTCTACAAGGACTACAGTGGGTCTGCACCTCTGGTGGCCCACCAATACCATTATCTCTACAAGGACTACAGTGGGTCTGCATCTATGATGACCCACCAACGTCATTATTTCTACAAGGACTACAGTGGATCTGCATCTTTGATGACCCACCAATACCATTATTTCTACAAGGACTGCAGTGGGTCTGCACCTCTGGTGGCCCACCAATACCACAATCTCTACCAGGACTCCAGTGGGTCTGCTCTGTGATGACCTACCTACCAATATTCTTCAAAACTTCGAATGACTCTGCTGTGGGTTTGCTCCATTGAGGCCCATTACCTGTCAGCATGTCAAGAGTCAGCACTGTCTTTCTGTTGGAAGGACAACACTACTTCTTCAAGACTGCATGGAAATCCACTACTTCTGTGTGCAATTTCTTTTACTAATGAGTGTGAAAAAAACCTGTAATTACTATTATGATGAATGATCAGGACTGTCTTTATGGACTGTGAGAAAATTTAAGCTTTTGACCAACATTGTATCAATAAGTGTGTGCATTTGATTTCTTTGTTATTGTAATTATGAAAAATTTTTTCAAATCTGTATTGGCCACTGCCCAAACCAATTTGTAAAATTTTTTGTGGGGAGCATGGGGGCTATGTAAGTAGGCTGTTTATGTTTTCTCTATGTAAGGTGGCTGTTAATGTTTTCTTATTGGCAACGTTACGTAGCGCTCAATATGAAAATCACTGGCTGTGCTGTGTGCAGTCTGTGGCTAGTTTGCATTGTTGTCTGCCATTGTAGTGTTGGGCAGAGGCATCTGGATGTGAACAGCGCGTAGCGTTGCGCAGTTGGAGGTGAGCCGCCAGCAGTGGTGGATGTGGGGAGAGAGATGGCAGAGTTTTGTCATGAACTGCTGTATTTATATATGATGATATCAAGGTAAATACATTGTTTGTTCTCTATTAATATCTTTCATTTGCTAACTATCCCTATCAGTAGTTAGTGCCTTCAGTAGTTTGAATCTTTTATTTAGCTGGCAGTAGTGGCGCTCGCTGTATTGCAGTAGCTTGAGTAGCGAAGATTTTTGTGAGGTAAGTGATTTGTGAAAGGTATAGTTTACTGTTAGTCGGGCCCATTCTTTTGTAGGGATTATTGAAAGTCGGATTGCGTTGCGCTAACAAAATATTGTGTGTCAGTTTAAGCACAGTCATTTGTAATTGTTCAAAAGGGGACGTTTCAATTTTTACTCTTTCACGACTTCCACGCTGGCAGCATTTTCCAGCGCAACAACCACAGTTTTAATAAGAGCGAATTAGAAAGAAACGTAAGCGTTGCACGTCGCATCCACGAGGACACTGTAAATAGTGTGTAAGCTGTGAAGTGTGTCAATGAGGGCTGCGAATCAATTACCTGTCTATGGCGGATGGATTGGCAGTATCCACAAGGTTTTGCCACTAACGCTCCTTCTTCTGTATCAGCGCGGTAATGTTAGCCTGTGACAATGGCTCACCAATGGAAACCATAAGAATTTTAACCAATATTCCCACTTCTCCAGCAAAAACGTGGGAAAACTCCCTTTTATAGGAGAACGCGACGATGGTCTCTGACTGTGGTCTAGCTGTAATGAACACCGGAAGATCCTGAACAAAATCCCAGCAGAGGAATCGAAACGTCGATTATTTTAGAGGAAATATGACGCGGACCGACAAACCAGAAGATTTTAACTTTACTTTCAAAATTGTAGGGTGCTAAACAGCGTCGTCATCAGCCCCCTTTCACTGTCCAGTTCTCCAGATTTAGCTCTCCTATGCTTCCCACAAATGCTGGGATAGTTACCCTGAAAAAGAAAAGTCCGAATTTCCGCCCCTTTCCTTTCCTTACTTGGCGAACGTGTCTCTAATGATCTCATCCTTTCATACAAACTGTAACTGGGCAAGCTTCGACAACAAAATTGGTCGTTTGCATTTTGTCATCTGTAATAGTAAGAGATTAAAATCAAGTGCCAGACTGGGGGTCGCGCATTATTTTAGCAGAAATGTTATCTACGCTCGTTTCACAACCCGCCATTACAGCTGCATTTGGGTCAGCACTTCTCTACTACATATTATCCAGATTAAAAAATAAAAGCTTTCCTGCATACCATAATGGAATGGCAGTCCTGTTTCCGAGAAATAGGTGGTGAAAATTCCATGTTGCTGTGCTCGCCAAACGACTCCCCTGTTATGTTACGTTCTGCTAAACTGGGAAACTGGCTGATAGCCTTTCTGTCCTGACCGTGCACTACGCAACAACTTTCACGCCCTACCGGCAGGCGTTATTAAAGCCAGACTTTAACCCTTTCACAGCAAACTTTTATGAGTGTGATACATTAATGTATGGTTATTTTAATTAATGTCCATAGTGGAAAGTAACAATAAGAAGAAATATTCTCTAATAGGGTAAGACGAGGGATATACAGGGTTTTTTATCGGTACCTTCGATTTTTAGAACAGAACAGCACAAAAACTACGAGATGCACAGAAAACAGGCAAACATCATTGGATGCAGCATCTCTCACCTTACACGTGCTGGACATGATCATCCATCATTTGTGAAGCGGCTAACGTCAGTGCGTGCACGCAGTTCATTGACACCAACTGTCCGGGAAAGAGCGAGGGTAGCCCGCTTTGCTAATCTGTTCACTGGTTTACCTATCTGCAGGCTCGAACTAATTCCATGCGGCAATGTGGGCCGAATCCCAGCAGAGGATTAACAATGACACAGCACAACCTATAGGTGCAAGTTGTAATTGTAAGAATTTTGCAAACCATTGGCAGGCTTCCGTTTATTAGTGGGATAACGATGCACAGCAATAACTTGCAGAAAATCCCCATTAGTTTTGCGATAACCTATAGTGAAACACGTACGTACCAATTTAGTGAAAGCGTTAATTAAAGTTACTGTTATGAAATAGGGCAGTTTGGGAGCTTACACGTCTCGGTAAAAGTCATATTCAAACTCAAATAAATAAATATAACAGGTTTTGCGCCAGTGACGCGAGGAAGGTCAGTGGTTTTCAAATGTAATTGCTCTGAAACAGGGACGATAGGGTGCTTAAATGAACATAGAATGAATCCGCCAAACACAGTTCTTTTAACTGGTGAATGTAAATCTTAAGAGTTAAAATACACTAGATAATCAGGGAGTAGGAGAGATATCATTATATAATAATTAAATGGCAATAGAACATTTACCGTCATCTGAACGGTGGTGGTATGGATGACCTCATGACTCGATGTCGATAGTATTTTCGAGGTAGCGTCTTTAATGCAAATAAAATAAATCATTACTCGTTGAAAACCGGTAGTCTTCTTTAAGCTTCTGAGGCCTCAGAGTTCAGGTAAACCACAAGTATGGTGCCTAATCTGCAGGTCGATGCGGTCGCGAGCCGGGTCGCGGTGTAGTCAACACTGAATGCACAAGTGTGTTTCATTTTCTAGGACACCCCCTAAACAGTGAGGACGACTACTGAGGTCTAATTTTGAACGTCTGGCCCCGAGTAAAGGGATAAAAAGACCAAAGCGAAATTTGTCATTTTTATCTACTGAGTCAATTAAGTAAGTTCAGGCCATTCACCGATTTCAGCTTTGGCAACGTTTTACTCCTAACGTTACCTTGCAAGTACATCCCACAAAGAAGAAATTTTTTTAGGGTTATATATCTCAACTGGTAAAAGTGAAACTCTTCCTGACTGTCTGTCCGTCTTATTGTCAAGAACACGTCTCCTCAGGAACAGCTAGAGGTGTCAAGTTCAAATTTATGTCAGACACTAAGGGTTCGGTTCCCTAGCGATGTGAGGAACTGAAGATTCTATTGCTATGAAAACATATGACCATGTGTGTCACATATTTTGATATTCGCTAACGCACTCATCAAAACCTGTGAAGTACCTACCGTCGACATTGAATAACAAAATTTGGCAAGTAACAAGCATTCAGTGCAAGTAAAGACCAATATTCGAAAATTTTTAACTATGTCACACGAACTTTTCTCCATTAGATTCCGCCGGTATGTCTGTACGTCCATTAAGACCTTTCTATCCTTAGGAATGGATAGAGATATCAAACAAATACATATCAGATGTTAAATTCTACAGTTCCTTAGGTGCGTAAGACATTTACGCCCCTGCGTCAGTAAAAGCAAAAAAAAGTCTGTGTGAAGACCCCTTATTCTCAGGAGTGGGTAGAGGCATCAAGTTGAAATTTAAGTCAAACACCAAGGTCTGCCGTCCCTTCGCAGTGTGAATAATTTAAGCTTCTAAGTCTATTCAGTCATATATGTATGCATCCAAAGTATTTTGATACTCAAAAATTCATTCAGACAAGCCTGTGGATGAACTATTTACATCCATACCGGGCCTGGTGGTCCAGCATTAAAGCGTGTGGCAGCAAACTGAGAATTTGAAACTCGGTCGTACTATGGGTTTTTCAGTCTTCGTTTCCATCTAGCCTTTACCTCTCAACCATGTGGGGAGTCGTCAGAAACAACACGTAACACGTCCCTCGGATTTCGTGTTGTACTGTAGGCCCCCTTTCCCCGGTTGGATAACTGGGACAGATTGGGAATACCCAACTCTAGGAAGTGGCGACCAATAGAAAGACTTGCGCAAAGCCGCTAACCCACACCACATTATTATTACATGCAGGGCGACAATTATTGAACTATATGAAAAAAACGCAAATTAGTTATGAACACCAGAGTGTACACATATTATTCAACGTGTAAACGTCACTACAGATATTGAGATTTAGCTTATGAAATGTCCGATATACCTGCCACCATTGGCGATGATGTGGCACAGGCGAATTGCGAAATTCTGCATGACCCGCTGAATTGCGGGAACATCGATGCTGTTGATGACCTTCTGAACGACTATTTTCAGTTCAGAAACGGTTTTAGGGTTATTGCTGTACACCCTGTCTTTTAATATAGCCCCACAAAAAGGAGTCGCATGTCCTCGGTTCCACAGAATAATGCGGCCAATCGAGGCCCAAGCCAGTGGCCTCTGAGTACCCCAGAGCAGAAAGCAGTCCCCAGAATGCTCCTCCTGGACATGAAGCACTCTCCTGCTTCGATGGGATCGAACTCCGTCTTTCACAAACCACATCTTGTCGCAATCAGGGTAACTTTGGATAATGGGGATGAAATCATCTTCCAAAACCTCCACGTACCATTTGGTTGTCACCTTGCCATCAAGGAATATCTCACCGATTATTCCGTGACTGGACATTGCACACCACATGGTCATCCGTTGAGGGTTAAGAGACCTCCTGATCGCGAAATGCGGATTCTGTCCCCCAAATGCTCCAATTTTGCTTATTGACGAACCCATCCAAATGAAAGTGGGGTTCGTCGCTAAAACACACTACACGCGCATTCTAATTCCCATTATGCCTCACGGCCAACGTTGAAGTTTGGACGTCCTAACATAAACCGTTCAGAAGTTATGAGGATTTTATTTCATATACTTCAGTAACTGTCACCCTAAGAATCCTCGGAGCGCAGTTCCTACTCGGAATTGAGAAGTTTTTCAATTTTTTATTTTTTTTATCACTCAAACACTTGGTTTTTATGGGAACCGATAGCTTATCGTTAATGTGCAACTTATTACTCCCATTACCTATCAACCGTAGCTTATCGTTAAAGTGTAACTTATTACTCCCATTACCTATCAACAGTATCGTTAATTCGTATCTTATTACTCCCATTAGCTACCAATTCGAAAATAAATTAATATACAAAATTTTTAACTGATTATTTAATCAATCTTTGACATTAATTTGTAGCCTCAATACCTTACATTAATTAATTCTACGTAATTATGGTATAAAATATTGATATCACCGACCATTGAAGTAGCTTAGCGACGGATTATTTGTTGTTTCAGTCACGAGCATTTCAGTCTGCTGACTACTAATTACCCCTTAGCCTATCGTCATTGCAACCGTAGTACATTACTGTCATAATCTTACAAGACTACACGTAACACTGCGGACAGTGACTGTTGCCTGATAAAAGAGGTCCTGTTGCCTGTGATGGGAAAAAACGAAACGCTCGAGCAGATACACTAAGGAATGTGCCATTTTTGCAGACGTGCTTAGATTGGGCTTAAAAGTGGTTTTCATCACAGTGTGTTCCCCAAATTTGGATCGTGGCACTCTTTTCGGTAATGACTGGAAGGAAGAAGTTCTTGAAGAGCGTAGATTAACAGGTCTGAAAACAACTGTTACAAACAAATCCTCTTCCAAAGAAAAAAAAAGAAACTGAACTCTCGCTGGCCAAAATACATGAAAATAATCGAAATTATGTTGTGCTCTTGTTTTTTTTTTCATTTTTTTACAGCAGAATATTAGTCACTGTGCTTGTTACAACTATTTCAATCCAACGTCCGAAAAGTTTTACTAGCTTCGAAGGTATTACGAAAACAAGGAGGGGGAGAGGGATAGTTTAACGCATCTTTGGGAGACTTGCTGTCATATAAAGCAGACGGGATAGACTATAATCTTCCGGAATCTCAAAATCATTCGGAGAATTCGGAACTAAGCAATTATTCAAGTTGGAATGTACAACCAATGAGTGGAGAAAGATACCACCAGACTTTCGGGAAAATATCATTTCCACAACCTCGAAGATGGCAAGGGAATAAAAGTGCGAGAATGTATCGCAGTCAGCTTCGGATCTCATGCAACAAAGTTGTTCACGAGTATAATACACAGAAAAGTTACAAGAGGCCATTCTCACACGTTTTATGGTGGAAGCAACACTTAGGCAAAATTAAGACACGTTCACAGGATTCGTCAGAGAAAGAAAGCGGCTTTCGCAACAACTGCAAGGAGCGAGAGGGAACTGTAGGAATGGAAGATGAAGAACTAAACACTCGGACTGAAACGGGAGTAAGACATACAGGCTTACTTTCCTCCGCTATGGGACTGAAGCGATATCAGTGGTAAGACTCGTTGATGATATTACTATCCTAAGTCCAAATGAAGGTGTTTTGCAGGATCTGTTCAGTGATCTGAACAATGTAATGAGTAAAGATTATGGACTGGGAGTAAACAATAGAAGTGTAATGATGAGAAACAGAAATGCGATTAGTGGTAATCTTACAGTCAAAACCGGTTGACCGCCAAATAGACAAATTTAAAGAACTGCGTTACCTAGGAAGCAAAATAACACGTAATGGACGAAGCAAAGGGGACATAAGAAGCTGACCGATACACGCCAAGAAGTCATTCTTAACCAAAATAATTCTAGTAGTATCTAACATAGGACGAAGGAATTTATGAGAATGTACGTCTGAAAGCCGGCATGCCGCCTTGTATGATAGTGAATCATAGACTACTGAAAAAAGAAATAGGAGAAGAGAGAGCCGTAGATGGATGCCCTATAGAGGGATGCTGAGGAAGTAGACGGGCTGAGGAATGTGGAATTTCACCGCAGAATTCGTGAAGACAGAAACGTAGGGGAAACACAGATAAGAAGGGTCAGGGTGTTAAAGCACCACAGAATAATTTCATCGTACTAAAGGAAGCTCTAGAGAGTAAAACTTGTTGTGGAAGACAGAGTGCTACTACGAGATGAAACAGTTGGCTTATGCGACGAATTCGTTGCGGGCGACATCATGCCGTTTTCAAAACGAATGACTCACACAAAATAAACAGAAAAACAACTGAGGATTGTCTGCCACAGATCAGACCACCTAAAAAGGTAAGATAATTAAACTTTGTTACCACTTGCTGCTAGTTACTTACGTTAACCTCTGATAAACCAGCTTTAATAAGTTCTCACCAAAATAAGACGAAAACATACCAAAAAGTCAAATATTCCTAGCAGCACTGTATGATACGTAAAGGGATAATGATACTGTTCATACCTCTCGTTTTCGAAAATGTGTGAGAGTATTTTGATAGAAATTAGCTGAAAAGAAATAATAAAAGAAGATTCCAAAGATATACAGCAGATCTAATTGCTATTGTTAAGATGCCCATAAAAATAATAAAAAATTAAATTAGTTACAGCATGTACTTATAAACTGAAGAACTTTATTCTCGCCATTTAGCATTTCAGAAGGAACAAAGAATACTGGCCACACCATTTAAATGTAACGAGGTATTTGTCACTCAGTTCAGTTCAACGAAATAATCGCACATAAATTTAAGCAGTCAACAAACCACCTTATAGGTGACAGTCAGTCCGAAATCATGAACCCATAGGAGCTATGAAACTGGGGGATGGATCAACGCCTTTCTGTCCATAGAGAAGTGTGGTAGATGCCCGCATCTCGTGGTCGTGCGGTAGTGTTCTCGCTTCCCACGCCCGGGTTCCCGGGTTCGATTCCCGGTGGGGTCAGGGATTTTCCCTGCGTCGTGATGGCTGGGTGTTGTGTGATGTCCTTCGGTTAGTTAGGTTTAAGTAGTTCTAAGTTCTAGGGGACTGATGACCAAAGATGTTAAGTCCCATAGTGCTCAGAGCCATTTGAACCATTTTTGTGGTAGAATTTACTACAAAATTCTTTTGATTTAGTTTGGATAGATATTTAGTAACACGCTTTTTATCAATCTTACATCGACTGTCTACGAAAAATTTAATCTTCAGCAGCATGTACTGAATGGGGTGCACACGAGTTGCGTCTTCATACCCATAAACAATGTGTCAACCCATATCATATGCCACTTGAAATTTATGGTTTTTAAAGGTCGATCAGGATTAAAATGAGCTTACAGCGGATAAATGATCGAATTTGGTAAATGTACGTGAAATGTGAAGTGTTATTCAAATGGCTCAAATGGTTCAAATGGCTCTGAGCACTAAACTTCTGAGGTCATCAGTCCCCTAGAACTTTAGAACTACTTAAACCTAACTAACCTAAGAACATCACACACATCCATGCCCGAGGCAGGATTCGAACCTGCGACCGTAGCGGTCGTGCAGCTCCAGACTGTAGCGCCTAGAACCGCTCGGCCACTCCGGCCGGCTGAGATGTTATTCCCGAGGGTCGACGAGTCAGAAAAGAAATAAGAAACGCGCTGCCGATAACATCCTTTTCTTAACGTCAAGTGATGGGGCAAAAACACCTCGTTTTTCTAACCGGACTACCAGCTGCATACCGTTAAGGGGACGAAAGAAAGCTTACAGGAATGTTGATTTCTTTAGTGGCCCGTCCGGTGACGCCGAGGCGAAATAAAAATATTTCCAAAACCTCTTTTACATCACGGCATCAGATTAAAATAATGAAATTAATGAAGACGGGGTGTTTGTTGAATCAGATGCTGTCCTGAGAAAACAGATGGGGAAAACGTCTTCCAACGACTACTAAATTTACTTGTCACTTCTTCCGTTAGGGCGGAGAGAAGAACTTTTTAATGGGCTTTCTTCCATTATTACGGACGCAGAGAAAGTTTCTTTTTAAGAGACGAAATTTCACATTTTTTAAATGCGTTAGCCTGATATGAAGGAGGCGAGGCGTCACTTCTCAAGAGTGAGAGAGAGGGGGGGGGGGGGGGGGAGGAGACGTCGAGCGGTGGCACGGCAGTCGGAGGGACAGCTGAGGGCGCCGAAGCGGCCGGGGTCCCTCGCTGCCGCCTGCTGCCGCCTCCCGTGAATAAAAGGAGACGGCGCGGAGCCGGGGCAAGCCCACTGAGCACTGTGCTACCGCGTCACAGCGCCAAAAATAAACTCGCTGCCGTGAGGAACACGCGGGCACCGCAGTTCGTAGAGTCGATCTCCACTGACGTCGAGGTACCGATACTTATACCTTACAGTGCCAACGTCTGCATCCAAAACAGTAGAAAAAAACCTTTCCGTGATGGCGTTTATTTTTCAGTAAAATTGGCCCTATTTTTCAATAGAGTGACTAATATCAATCTCCCTAGGTCATACTCAGATCCAACTTTATACGGACGAGTCAGCAATCAGTCGTATAGCTATCTTGCTTCGCCCGTCATGTGTTGTAACGATTCGAAATTAGCAGAATTCTTTCAGTTCTCCAGTTTTTCTTATCTTCCCCATCATCTCGGAGTAGCACTTGCAACCTACATCCTCAATTACACAGACGCGCCAAGGAAACTGGTAAATGTGTGCGTATTCAAATACAGAGAAATGTAAACAGGCAGAATACAGCGGGCTGCGGTTGGCAAAGACTATGTAAACAGAGGCTTTTGACAAATTACAGAATCTCCAATTTCGGGAGCGAGAAAATGGTTAAGAACTAAGGAAACACAATTCATGTCCACACACTCCTAAAGAATTGCCTTTGCAATATATAAGAAGGTGCACAAGTGACGAAGTATGGCTTAACCGTCCACAAGACATGTAATTAGTTTTGAAATCAGACAGCATTTTACTCACCATAAACCTCTGTAGCTGAAGAATTAACTGTATTCTCAAAAGAGCTTTGATATACACTGAAGCCCAAAGAAATTGGTACAGGCATGTGATTTCAAATATATATATATATATATATATATATATATATATATATATATATATATATATATATATATATTAGAGTTATTGCAAAAGCAGGCAGCAAAATTAGGATTACAAATGTCATTTGAAAAAATAAAATTTGTGACTGACATTAATAAGGCACCTTCTGATCTCACAATTGGTAATAACTAAATCTCTCGAGTAAAAGATTTAAATATTTCGGTGAATGGATTGCAGAAAATTGTAATGAGAAGAAACCTGTCAGATCAAGGGTCCAGAAAATGGAGACGGCGTTTCAATTAACATAAAACGTTTGCAACAAAAAAAGTCTCTCGTGGAACTGCAAAATACGACACTACACAACAGTAATTAAACCCGAAGCTCTCAACGCATCTGAGACACTAAACTTTCTACACAGAACACTAAAAGGGGAACTAGAAATGAAAGAACGTAAAATTATGAGGAAAATCCTAGGACCACGAACTAAAGATGGTGTGCATTATCCAAAACCCAATACAGAAATATATAAATATATCTCCAAAATAACAGACACAATGCGCATGAGAAGAATCCAATTCATGGGGCATTTAGAAGAATGGACTCAAACAGGTTAACGCACAGAATCCATACATTTTTAAAGAACAAAACCACAAGACCAAACTGTTACAAACAGACGTAAAAAAACCTGAGAGAATTAGGGTCTCCAAATCTACATGACACAAATGAAATAAGAAAAATTACAAACACACGGAGATTTGAGAAGAAGAGAGAAAAATTAACCGACATATGTGGTCTACGCAACGAAAGCTAGCCCATTCGTTGCTTATGAAAGAATACTGGGCGAAAAGGAAGGCCAACAAATGTTGATTACGCGTGGTCCTAAGTGATCCATCCGTGAAGAAGAATACCGTAGAATACGGCGCTGCGGTCGGCAACGCCCATGTAATATAATACAATAAGTGTCTGGCGCAGTTGCTAGATCTGTTACTGCTGCTACAATGGCAAGTTATCGGATTTAAGTGAGTTTGGAGGTGGTGTAATAGTCGCCGTACGAGCGATGGGACACAGCATCTCCCAGGTAGTGGTGAAGTGGAGATTTTCCAGTACAACTACTTCACGAGTATACCGCGAATCTCAGGAATCCGGTAAAATATGAATCACCGTCATCGCTGCGGCTGCAAAAAGATCCTACAAGAACGGGAGCAACGACGACTGAAGAGAGTCGTTGTATCTGACACGCCTGCAACCCTTCCGAAAGTGGCTGCAGATTTCATTGTTGGGCCATCAATAAGTGTCAGTGTGCGAACAATTCAACGAAACATCATCGATATCGGCATTTGAGGACAGCACGACACAAAGCTTTACGTCTCGCATGGGACCGTTGATATACTTTCCGGGATGTGAGGTCGTGGTCCAAGAACTTTTCTGCTCCATACGTTTCGTCCAGGACTCCGCTGGACTTCCTCAGAGGCGCTGCTCCGCTGAGTCTTGCCCACTTACTGGTCGGGTGTCTGAGAGCGACTTATATATTGTGAGAAAGGAGGGCGTGGTTCAGGTGACACGTGATGAGCTGTGATAATCCATAGCAAAGATAAGGTTGAGTATAGTTTACCACCTTGTCAAAGATAAAAATTGTTAGCAATTTTGTAGAGCCATATATCGCTTAGTGATGACTTAATCATATTATTTGTTTTCCTAAGTACACTGGCTATAGGATCCCTCGTAAGTTTTTTACTGTCCTGACGTTAAAAGGTTCAAAATTTTCCTTCGGTAATTTGATGATATTATCGCGAATATAGAAGCAGATATACGAAATATCCCTAAGGCAACCGCGAATGCAATTCGAATTGAAACCACTTGAGTTTTAAGCCACAGTATACCTCTAGAAAGTAATTTAACAAAAGGTGAGAGGAAGGCTCTTATGGATTTCAATGCAGGTGAAGAAATAGTGGTTCTTCCTGCAGATAAAAGGAACGCTACTGTTGTTATGAATACAGAAGATTACCGAAGGAAAATTTTGAACCTTTTAACGTTAGGACAGTATAAAAAACTTACGAGGGATCCTACAGCCAGTGTACTTAGGAAAACAAATAATTTGATTAAGTCATCTACCTCTATCCGTAAAGAAGATAACAGAACTTTGTTGAAAAGTGAAGCTATGTGTCTTCGATTGTACGGTGTACCTAAAATTCATAAAATAGATTTTCCTTTAAGACCCATAGTCAGTACCATCAATTCTCCCACTTACGAAATAGCAAGATATTTAACAACTTGTTTACAACCATTTATTGGAAAAAGTGACTCATGTATAAAAGACTCGCGTCATTTTATTGAAAAACTAGAGGGACTAACTCTGGCCCCTGAAGATATTCTTGTAAGTTTTAACATTGTGTCCTTATTCACAATGATTCCTGATAACGAAGTTATGATTTTCATAGTGGACATTTTTCCAGAAGATTTGACTGTTCTTTTCAGACATTGTCTTACATCAAGTACGTTCCAGTGGGATAATAAATTTTATGAACAACTTGATGGAGTAGCAATGGGTAATCCATTAGGCCCTGCGATTGCCAATCTTTACATGGAGAAATTTGAACAATCAGCCCTAGACAAAGCTAATAACAAACCATCTCGTTGGTATCGATATGCAGATGACACATTTGTGGTTTGGTCCCATGGCAGAAATACCTTGGACGATTTCTTTGATTATCTAAATAAAATTCACCCAAAAAAAAAATACAGTTTACCATGGAAATAGAAAAGGATAACAGAATATCTTTCTCTGATGTCTTAGTTATGAGACGGTCCGATAGAAGCTTGGAAAATAAAGTTTTTCGGAAGGCAACACATACGGACAGATATTTACATAAAAATTCTAATCATCATCCACAACAAAAAAGGGGTGTCATAAAAAGTCTTGTCGATCGAGCGAAACGGATATGTACACCTGAAGATTTGGATGCTGAAGTGAAACATCTGAAGCAGGCATTTGGAAAAAAACGGCTACTCAAGAAAAGAGATAAATAGAATTTTGCGTCCAAGGAATAGAAGACCAAAAGATAAGAATGAACCACAACGACAGAAAAATACAGTAGTTCGCCGTTTTATTAAAAAAGTAACAGATCGGATCGGTAAGATTTTTACGAAAACATGACATAAAACCTGTCTTTAAACCAACAAAGAAAATAAGTCAAGTACTACGATCTGTGAAAGATAAACGCTCTCCCCTGTTGACATGTGGTGTGTATAAAATTCCATGTACCTGAGGTAAAATTTACACTCCTGGAAATTGAAATAAGAACACCGTGAATTCATTGTCCCAGGAAGGGGAAACTTTATTGACACATTCCTGGGGTCAGATACATCACACTGACAGAACCACAGGCACATAGACACAGGCAACAGAGCATGCACAATGTCGGCACTAGTACAGTGTATGCAGGCTGCTATTCTCCCATGGAGACGATCTTAGAGATGCTGGATGTAGTCCTGTGGAACGGCTTGCCATGCCATTTCCACCTGGCGCCTCAGTTGGACCAGCGTTCGTGCTGGACGTGCAGACCGCGTGAGACAAACATGCTCAATGGGGGACAGATCCGGAGATCTTGCTGGCCAGGGTAGTTGACTTACACCTTCTAGAGCACGTTGGGTGGCACGGGATACATGCGGACGTGCATTGTCCTGTTGGAACAGCAAGTTCCCTTGCCGGTCTAGGAATGGTAGAACGATGGGTTCGATGATGGTTTGGATGTACCTTGCACTATTCAGTGTCCCCTCGACGATCACCAGTGGTGTACGGCCAGTGTAGGAGATCGCTCCCCACACCATGATGCCGGGTGTTGGCCCTGTGTGCCTCGGTCGTATGCAGTCCTGATTGTGGCGCTCACCTGCACGGCGCCAAACACGCATACGACCATCATTGGCACCAAGGCAGAAGCGACTCTCATCGCTGAAGACGACACGTCTCCATTCGTCCCTCCATTCACGCCTGTCGCGACACCACTGGAGGCGGGCTGCACGATGTTGGGACGTGAGCGGAAGACGGCCTAACGGTGTGCGGGACCGTAGCCCAGCTTCATGGAGACGGTTGCGAATGGTCCTCGCCGATACCCCAGGAGCAACAGTGTCCCTAATTTGCTGGGAAGTGGCGGTGCGGTCCCCTACGGCACTGCGTAGGATCCTACGGTCTTGGCGTGCATCCGTGCGTCGCTGCGGTCCGGTCCCAGGTCGACGGGCAAGTACACCTTCCGCCGACCACTGGCGACAACATCGATGAGACCTCACGCCCCACGTGTTGAGCAATTCGGCCGTACGTCCACCCGGCCTCCCGCATGCCCACTATACGCCCTCGCTCAAAGTCCGTCAACTGCACATACGGTTCACGTCCACGCTGTCACGGCATGCTACCAGTGTTAAAGACTGCGATGGAGCTCCGTATGCCACGGAAAAATGGTTGACACTGACGGCGGCGGTGCACAAATGCTGCGCAGCTAGCGCCATTCGACGGCCAACACCGCGGTTCCTGTTGTGTCCGCTGTGCCGTGCGTGTGATCATTGCTTGTACAGCCCTCTCGCAGTGTCCGGAGCAAGTATGGTGGGTCTGACACACCGGTGTCAATGTGTTCTTTTTTCCATTTCCAGGAGTGTATATTGGTACTATCAAAAGGAGCGTAAACACGCGACTGAAGGAGCATAAAAGTCTTTGTCGACTTGGAAAAATAGAAAAATCAGCTGTAGCGGAACATGCTCTTCAACCAGGCAACCAACAAGTGAAGTTTTCGGATACCGAAGTTTTATCTACAACGTTAAATTACTATCCACGGCTATATAGAGAAGCTATTGAAATTTATAAACATCACGATAATTTTAATAGGAAAGAGGAGGCTATGAAACTTAGCGATATATGGACAGTGGCTCTACAAAATTGCTAACAATTTTTATCTTTGACAAGGTGGTAAACGATACTCCACCTTATCTTTGCTATGGATTATCACAGCTCATCACGTGTCACCTGAACCACGCCCCCCTTTTTCACAATATATAAGTCGCTCTCAGACACCCGACCAGTAAGTGGGCAAGACTCAGCGGAGCAGCGCCTCTGAGGAAGTCTAGCGCAATCCTGGACGAAACGTAAGGAGCAGAAATGTTCTTGGACCACGACCTCATATCCCGGAAAGTATATCAACAGCCATGTCATCCGGTCGTGAAAGCCTTCATTCTACAATCGCCTGGGACCGTCAACACCGACTTTGGACATGTCGCCTGGTCCGACGAGTCTCGTTTAAAACTGCATCGAGCGGATAGACGTGTATGGGTGTGAAGACCACCCCATAAATCCACAGACCCTGTATGTCAGCAGGGGACTGTTCAAGCTGGTGGAGGCTCAGTAATGGTGTGGTGCATGTGCAGTTGGAGTGATATGGAACCTCTGATACACCTAGATACGATTCTGACAGGTGACACGTACGTAAGCATCCATTCCCATCCATTGTGCATTCCGATGGTCTTGGGAAATTCCAGTAGGACAATGCGACGCTGTCCACGCCAAGAAATGATACAGAATGGGTCTTGGCACACTCCCAGTGGCCACCAAACTCCCCTGACATTAACTTTATTGAGCACATCCGAGAAGACTTGCAACGCTGTTCAGAAGAGATATCCTCGCGGTCGTACCCTGGCGGATTTATGGACAGCCCTGCAGGATTCACTTTGTCAGTTTCCTCCAGCACTACTTCAGATATTAGTTATGCTACGTCTTGTTGTGGCAATTCGGCGAGCTCACAGGGGCCCTACAAGATATTACGCAGTTGTACCAGCTATTTTGGCTGCCTAGTCTACTTACTGTATGCATTCCAGTCTCTGGCTTCCTCTAAAGCAAAGATCCCCAAACTATTTTGGACAAGTGACCCCTTTTCCAAAATGGACTGTTACCTCAGACCCCCACGGCCAAATTACCTACTTTTAAGATCAACCCCCTTATTCATAATTGTCCGCTAACTTAAAACAGCTGCTACAGAGTGTTATTTTTCATTCTGACTTAGGTCAATAGAAGAAGACCGAGTGAGAATTAGCAATGCTTTATGTTAGCAGATAATTATGAATAAGGGGCCTATCTTTAGTTTTTTCCTATTGATACAAAATACCGTGGTACTAAGGTACCAATCGGAAAACTTAGCACTTGGTTAAGTGAGTAAAGTTGGCTTCATTTTCTCATCAAAATTTAACAAAATGAAAAGACATACAATTCAGTAAATATCAAGTTTAATTTACCATGATTATTACAAATTAAGTACTTAAAGGATCTTAAGTAGGTAGGAAATTATATTTAAAAAAAGAGAAAATAAAGCATTCAGTGTGATGGATGAACCTGGTGAGTATCTACCAATCTAGCTACGTCCGGTTCAATATTGGTGAGTTGCAGCCTTAAATCTCCACGCTCGTTGATTTTCAAACGGTTTCTTTGTTTCGTCAAAATGTTTGTTACCACACTGAAGCTTTTCTCAACTAGGTATGATGATGGAACTTGAGACTTTACATTACTACAACAATGCTATTTACTACAAAAATATTAATTATTGTTAGTACACGTAACACAACATAAACAATACAGTACCTACCTATCTTGAAATTTTTAAATAAGAACTTGCGTTAATTTAACAGGGGCCGATTTTTAGAACTCGCCGATCCCCAAATTCAGTTTTCGTTTATGTCGACCCATGGAAACCGATATCGACCCCAAGGGGTCGATATCGACCACTTTGGGAAACCCTGCTCTAAAGGTTTTACCCTCTATAGTGCCGTCTGGTACCATGTAACGTATCCCTGATGTCATAACAGATATTCTACCACCCTGTCCCTTCTTCCTGTCAGCTTTTTCCATGTATACCTTTCCTCACGATTTCTGTAGGGAGCCTCCTCAATGTCTTCTGTAGCATCACATCTCTAATGCTTCGAATTTCTTCTTTTCCGGTTTCCCCTCAGTTTACGTTTCAGTATCATATAATGCTGTGCTTAAAACATACGTTCTCGGAAATTTTTCTTTTTAAAAAATAATTCTTTTCTCTGACAATACTAGCATCATATTCACACAAGTCATAATATATCAAATGAAATAATCCCATGGGAAATTTTTAGTAGCTGAAAGAAATCAATTTTCGTTACAAAATATCTTAACCACAAAATGTACACAGTGAATGAGATGCTCTGTAAGTTTATTGACTATCATTTACTGCAAAGGGTTGGCTGTCTTATTCATTTGCTAGTCTGTAACCGTTGCTGGAGTTCAGTCATGCTCAAAAAAGTTGTTTTACAATTGTCACAAAAGCGTCAGGTATTTAGTAACTCTATACTTACGTTTCCCCGCTGACTGTTGCGTTTATAAACCTATACCACGAATCAGAGCATGGCCAAAGAGCACGTTTTACATTATTCTCTGTAGAGAGTTTATGAAAAACACTTTCCACAATTCTACTCTTGTCTCCTCTACCGGAAGCGGCATTTTCTCCTAAATGGCAAACCATATGAGTCTGTAATCAAGCTCTCTCCTTCATAAGAAGCTCACGACATTTCAGTAGTTAACCATAACACATTTTCTTTTCTTTCATGCCCCCCTTCTCTTTTAGCTGTTTTTCACCCATTCTTCTTTGCACATGTCCACAATTGTTCAGGTTTAGAGTATCTGCGACTGAATACATTTAACACTTGTTTTACTTACATAAAACCATTAGGATTTCCATTCCAAAGGTAACCAATGTATCTAACATCGTTTAACGTCTGATATCTCTGAAAAAGTTAGTGTACACCTTCTGTTCCTAACCCACCACATCAGCTCTCATAATCCTTTGAGCGATTATGATCAAACCCCTTCTCATGATAGCTTCAACTGTAACAGTACTTTGTAAGGTATTCAAAGTCAACAACGTTAACTTTATGCAGGCATGCATATGTGACAACACCATTTAACGACCAATATCCATCCTGTTGTCGTGATCCATCAAAGATAGCAGTTATATCCCCATACAGATCAACGAACCAGATACACAAATTCAGGACATTATGTGTGAATTAACTGTCATCTCATAACAGAAATTTTGTTGAATTTTCGTATCTCTGAGGCAAAACAAAAATTTAATGTCAAACATCGAGTTCAAAAGGGTTTTGACTGATAATACGATTGTTTAAAAAGTCGAACGAAGGTATTTAAATGCTCATATTCCGATATAGTAGTATGTAGTATCTGACAGCATAAATACGAAAAAACGGTAATTTCTCCGGTGTTAACTAGATCATGCCCTCAGTACATCATCAAAAAGCAAGCAATGGACTTCTATAAATGATCTGTTATGTTAATTAGAAAAAAAGTCCACACGGCAGTTGATGAAGTAGCATGTAATTTCATCAGGGATACAAATTCATTTTTTCTAAGTAAATAGGGCAAGCACAGTACTTGGTAATACTGAACTGAATTTGAGAAAATGTTTAGGAAGCAAACATAAACTCCCACACTATCTCCTTATAAATCATATGCTCCTTGTGAATTTAAAAAAAAAATGAATTGTTTTAAGACATTAACGTACTTGTCTGAACATTTGTTCCAACTAAACAACTACTCACACCCCTCTGTCATGGTTTACTGAAATCTTCAACCTAGTAACAAATGTATGTTCGGTCCAAAAGTAATATCAAAAGACTCATAGGTCTGGTGATGTATCATACACTATAAAGAAATATTCTACTTTCGACAGTTATAAAACCGGAGACTTTTCCGCAATTCATATTCTCCTCTACGCAAGGAAGAGTTTATGTTTTATCCCAAAATATATTCAGTTTGAGATTTCCTTGGCTTGATCAATGAGATCTTATTTACGTTTGTCAACACACGTAACCTAGACATGTAACTGTAACAATCAACATCCAAACTTACATTTTAGTAACGAATAAAATAGGGAGATGTTAGCTATTTTACTTTAGGGTGTCAGCTACTGTTATTTAATATCTGCTATCCGCCAATTATGTTTCCCATTGTTTTGGATAGTGTAAACGATGTTTTGAACGATTTAAGTAGTACTTATCAAGCTATATGCTATCAAAGTACACATTCATTATTTTTCGATTCCCTCGTCGCGGACAGAGATAGACTTCTCTTAATTATCTCTTTCCAAGCAAACGCGATCAGCATGTGAAAATACGCAAGGGAAGCTATATTTTTTTTTCGTGCTGCCCAAGGCAGAGCAAGTTTGGCACAGTAAATGTACTACTCGATATGAAATGTATTTACAAAATAAACGAAAAGACTTTAATTAATTCCAATTTGAGCTGTCAGAGATACGCTGAAATAGGTTATTTTATTTCTATTATTCCCAACTACATTATGTTATACATTTAAGTTAGGAAAGTTATTGAGAATGCTAATAAAAGCAGAATCTGAAGTACACTTTAAATCAGAAGTTAAATTAATTTTGAACTCAATTCATTATGGAAATAAAATATCTGTTCATTTGTTCGAAATTTAAACAGAGATTCATAACATTCAATCTCTTCATTAAACACTAGAACTGTTCGGAAATAAGGGTAATTGTTGTCTAAATTGTATGAAACAGTTCCATCTGAGGCTCTTCTGGAATAATTTCTTTGTTGGACGTTCCACCTCTTTGACTGATTCTTTAATTTACTGAGGCTGTTCTCATAGTACTTCTCTCAGTCCATTGAACCAATACCTGTGCCATTCATAAATGCTTTGGAAATATGACATAGGATAATATTATGGAAAGAAGTAAGACTTGTTACATACGTTGACGCGGAATCTGTAATATTCATATTAGGTTTTTAAAACTGGAAATTATATCTTTTTTGTATGATTGAGACGCTTAATTCACTTGTATTCAGACTAGCAGTTCTTAGTTCACATTGTAAATAGCATACATACAATAATATTTATTTGCCTGGCTCTCAAAAAAATGGCTTAGCACTATGGGACTTAACATCTGAGGTCATCAGTCCCCTAGAACCTAGAACTACTTAAACCTAACTAACCTAAGGACATCACACACATCCATGCCCGAGGCACCATTCGAACCTGCGACCGTAGCAGTCACGCGGTTCCGGTCTGAAGCGCTTAGAACAGCACGGCCACTGGGGCCGGCTGGCTGGATCTCAAGTTTATACAGTGAGATGCCCGATTTCGATTGTACGAGCAGTCTTCTACAGACCTGAAACAGACAGGAAAAAAGTATTTTATAAAATTTTCTGGCTACTTACAACAAGAAAAATATAGAAAGAAAAAAGTGACAAAAAACGATAAACTTATTGTTTGTGTATGTAACTGGTTGTACATAGTACTATCAGTTGCTGTCATTAAAACTATTGTGTGTCCTATTATGCTGCTATTTAAGACAGAGGCAGACGTACGCTCGCTATAGGGCACCACCGTATGGGGACAAGCTCATAAATAATAGGATCAAAAAATGAATAAAAATAACAATAATGTGGCAGTTTAATTTAAAGTACTGAAAGTGTTCTGCAACTAATAATAAATTTGTGGTACCTTCTCTTTCACTCTATTTTCATTGCACTTAATCTGAATAGATATAACGTTTATGAATAATATTTTTTCGGTCTATTTTAGATCTGTAGATGATTACTAGCACAATCGAAACTGGTTATATCACTCTATAAATTTGCTGTGCAGATAAATACGAATGTTTGTACTGAAAATCACTATTCCACATGCGTGTCCTTGTGAAAGTAGCTTAAGTAGTTTTGCTCGTAATAAATCATGGAAGAGGAACTGATACATCACTGCTTACTAAAGTAACTGAATAAAAACTTGGAAGGAGAATCGCTATGGACATTGTGGGTTAAAAGTAATCACATATACATTTATTTCAACTGTTTGATTCCTTTTTAGTCATAAGGAAACGGCCCAAATAACTTGACTAAAGTGGTACTTTGAACTCCAACACGAAGGAGTGATCAGCATTTATTTTCAGGATTGTGCGGTAGTGACTGAATAACAAGTAGAAAATGGGATATTGTAATGTGATCTAACATCACATACTTTTCAAGTGAGTGCAAAAATCAGGAATACTATATTCAAATAACAAAAAGTACTCATGAAAAGAGTCACTCCTTACAATTCTTAAGCAATAGGGAGAATCCAGACGCGCAAGTAAAGAGTCTGAGGAAGTTCTCAGTTACGCTAAGTCAGTCCTAGAAATTAGTCGTTGCAGTAACAGAGTTTTACGAAAGCATTCCGAAAGAAGTGCTGGAGACACAATAGAAGCGTAGGTAGCTCATCGATGAGTACGAATTTAAAGCAATTCCGATCGTGGCATCATACTTACCACTTGATACAATTCACATGGAGTTTCAGACAAAGCGTGCATCAGTTAACCTCATAGTTCATACTACGGTCGAACGTGGTGGCACATTGATTATCATATCGGACTCACATTCGGGAGAACGACGGTTCAACCCCGCGTCTTTCCAGCCTGATAGATTCAGGCAAATGCAGGGATGGATACTTTGGAAGGGCACGGCCGATTTCCTTCCCCATCCTTCCCTTATCCGAGCTTCTGCTCCGTATCTAATGACCTCGTTATCGACGGGACGTTTAACACTAATATCCTCCTGCTCTGAAGAAGTAGTAAAAATTTTTAGTTACTGAAACGGAAATGTACAATTTACGTTGAATAACCAATTTGAATTACAGCACCATAGCATTCTGGCTTACTTTGATTGTTTATATTATTGCGTATTGGTAGGTATAATAATTCAGTATTATTCTGGCTTGTAAATTGAGCGACCCAGCGCTCCTAGTCATGAGTACATCACATCACATCGACCCCAGGATGGTGCCCGTTCTACCAGCATTTTAGTCGTCTTTGTCGCCGGTGTAGGCCGCTTCTATCGTTCCCGACATCGGTATGAAACTGGCACGCTCTTCTTGTTTCTTCTTTTAGATGCGAGCAAACTTTAAGCTGCTTGCAGTCAAATTGCCTGCTTAAGGAATATAGTCTCAGTTCTATGACTGGATTCGTGTTCTTTGTGAGACACGTCATAGGTCAGAGAGGTCACAGTTCATAGTAACTGCAGGAAACTCATCGATTAAAACAGAAAAAGATTTCCTGTGTTCCCTAAGGTAGTGTTACAGGCCCTCTTCCTTATCTACAGGGTGTCCCACTTATCCTGACCACACTAAACTTTTTTAAAATGCACCCCGTATTTTTTTATCGGGTACTTCACGTCCTCTCCTAATGACCTATTCAAAAATGTATCACAGAGTACCATTCTCTGAAACACAACGTTATTAATTACATTAGACAACATTGACGTTGACGCTCCCAGCCCTTTGTGCAGGTACTCGGAGTAATGGAACACATCCACATGCTGAAGTTGACAGAGGACAAATGAAAACATAAGTAGAATGCACACCCGTCATTCCGTCAACCATCATCAGTTGAAGAGTTGTGTGAGTAGAATGAACACCAACGAAGAGAAGGTAGAAATGCTGATCTGTGGGGAATGTAAGTTAGCAGAACAGTAAATGCAATACTGTTTTCTTATGTACGGGTACATTTAGTACAGTACTTCAGTCCTTTTACATACTGTTGTGTAGAGTAGGCATACAGTAAAGGCTGTCGTTCCTACAAACTGCATCGACATAACGTTTCTTTTATTGTTGTTGTTGTTTAAGGTACGCGAAATGCTACGCAGGCAGTGGAACTGCACAGAGAGCGATATCCTGACAAGGACTTACCTTCCCGACGGATGTTTTCTCGTCTTGTTGTGACGCTTCAAGAAACGGGAAGTTTCAATCCACGACAACGCAATCGTCGTAGCACTCGCACAGACAAAGCTGCCGCAGCTACTGTTCTCGCTTCCGTTGCTATGAATCCACGTGTGAGCACACGACAGCTTGAACACGATTGGCATTCCGACACGTCACCGGTTCCATCCTTACCATGTACACCTACAACAAGAATTGTATGGGAATGATTTCCAGACTTCTTCTCCCACGATCTTTTTACCGATGAATGTTCCTTCTCAAAGGAACAAGGAACATGAATTATTGGTCCAGCGACAGCCCAAAATGACTTAGACAGTTGGAATATCAGCTTCAATGGAGAGTTAAGATCTGGTGTGGAATGCTTGGTACTACAATTAATGGCCCTTATTTCAGCAATGGTAGTCTAAACGGCACAGCGTATGCCAACTTCCTCAGACGAATTCTTCCTCCTCTTCTAGATGAAGTGCGGCTAAGAACCCGAATGATTATGCGGTATCACCACGATGGATGTCCAGAACATAATGCCTCGTGTGCTCGTCGTGTTCTGAACCGAAGGTATCCTGCGAAATGGACTGGTCGAGGAGGAACAGCTACTGGGCCCGCCATGTCTCCTGATTGTAGTCCTCTGGACCTTTTTCTTTGGGGATGCATTAAAGATGTTGTCTATTGCGATATTCCAACAACTCCAGAGGACATGCGGGAACGTATCGTGCTTGCTTGTAATTCTCTTCAGCTGGCAATACTGGAAGCAGTAAATAATTTTTTCATTCAACGAGTGCACCAGTGTATCGGTGTATCGGCGTCCAGGGTCACCACTTTGAGCACCTTTGATGTTCTACTCTTGGGAAATGGTACAGGAAAGGCAAAGTCAATTTTGTGTTATGTATTTACTTGGTTTTCATTTGTATTCTGACAACTCCAACAAGTGGACGAATTTTTAGTCCCGGGCTCAAAGTCAGTGTTGTGTTACGTAATTAATAAGTTGTGTTTCAGTGAATGGTCCTCTGCGACACATTTTTAAGTAGGTATTTATGAGGGAAAATGGATTAACGAATAAGAAATACTGGGTGCCATTTAAAAAAGTCATGCCGCTTTTCATATCTTTGTAGAAAACAAAGCTACAACGAAGGAAGTCATAGTGATTGATGTCCCCCTGACGGCGAAAGAACATTTGCTTGAAACATTTTGTAATTTTCATCTGGACAAAAGCTATTTAGGGTGGTCAAGATATATGTGACATCCTGTGTATATACGATATAGAAGACAATCTGAGCAACGTCCTTACGCCGTTAACAGATGTTTCTGTCGTTTGTTGTCTAGTAAAGTCATCAGAAGATCAAAACGAATTGCCAAACGGTTTAGAAAAAATATCTGTATGGTGCGAAATTTGGAAATTGATCCTAAAGAATGATAAATGTGAGGTCATCCACATGAGTGTGAAAGGGAATCAGTTAAACGTCGGTTATACGAAAATCAATCAAATCTGAAGACCGTAAATTCAACTAAATACTTAGGAATTACAATTAGGAACATCTTAAATTGGAAAGAATTCACAGAAAATGTAAAGGGGAAGGTGAAACAAAGACTGAGTATGCGTTGTATTGGCAGAACACTTAGAAGATGCAACTGTTCTGCTGCCTATACTACGCTTGTCCGTTCGCCTTTGGAGTAATGCTGCACGGTGTGAGATTCTTAACAGGTAGGATTAACAGAGTTTATCGAGGAAGTTCAAAGAAGGGCAGCACGTTTTATGTTATTGTGAAATAAGGGAGAGAGTGTCTCGGACATGATACAGGAATTGGGGTGAAAATCATTTTCGTTGCGGCGGGATCTTCCCACGAAATTTTGATCACCAACTTTCTCCTCAGAACGCGAAAAAATTTTGTTGATGCGGATCTACATAGGGAGAAACGACCCTCATAAGGAAATAAGGGAAATGAGATCTCGCACAGGAAGATATGGGTGTTCGTTTCTTCCGCGCGCTGTACGAGATTGCAATAATAGAGAATTAATGTAAAATTAGCCCATAAACCCTCTGCCAGGCGCTCGGGAGTGATTTGCAGAGTAGCTATGTAGTGTAGATATAGGTGCAAAACAAGGAACCTTTCGTTTGCCTATACAAAGTGACAATTTTCACTGCATAATATATCTTGACTAGGAGGGATGGGCAGACCTAAGGCATTTTAATATTGTGAGTATATTTTCGATATCACCTTCGTTAATTTTACTATACATAAAGATGAGACATTTTATGCCTCTTTAGCACGAAGGCTGCACCTGATGATGCGTGTTTAGACCACTTAATCGGATGTGTATCAATAAAACAAGAATTTTACCAGCAGTCAGCGCAGTTCGTCTTAGCATCATCTCTTTCAACAGTTGCGGATGGCCTCAATATAAAATACTTTGTGAATATTCAGTAACTTTCGTTTCCAGTAGGGTTTCATCCCGATCTGGAAAAAAAGAGAGTGATAGGTCGCAAACCTTCTGATCCAAACTGAAATGGTGTCCTTGTGGCACAATCCTTCTATTGTGTACAGGAGTTCCTCCAAGTAATTGCGAACTTTTCTCTGTGGTGTGTTATTTATTAGTGTGCACCCATTGAATTTTCTGGTGTTTCATCCTTTTGTTCTTCTGCTTATAAATTTTGTAATCAGCGTTATGTAAACTATAACCTGGCTGCTTTTACAATCAAGTAGCTATAGCTGTCACGTTTCTCCGGAATTGGTAACAAAATAAAACAAAATGGGGAGTTTTTTCTTAGTATCGAGCATATGTGTGTCATATTATACTCGGAAGTGTGAGCATACCCAGGTAAGTCAGGAATATATCGTAATTAAACAAGAAATGAGTCAGGGTAAAACAAATATTACATTGCTGTGAAACTGCAGTTATAGATAGAACTTAATGGAGTAACAGGCGAAATAGCAGCAGTTATGCTGTTTTAAAAGCGATGTTGGTGCTAGAGTTTCTTGTGTGTTTCTATAACGGTTGGTTTTCCGGGCTATATCAGTGAAAAGGAGGAGTGCTGAAAAAAAAATAAAAGAGGGAACTTCAAAACGACAAGTTGTAGGATCGATTTAACCTTGTTCTACATCCTTTGTCGACGCGCCCCCCGTAACTTTAACATGTTTCTGCAAAGTTTCTATTTGTACAGTTGGCAAGGCAATAGCTGGAGACAACACTTCTCTTTCCAAAAGAAGGCAGCGCCGCCATAGGGAGAGGGACTGTGCAGCAAGAGGGACGGGTGGACACCAGAGGGGTGTCGCGGGGGAGGGACTGGAAGGGGAGAGGGACTGAGCAGACGCGGGGGCAGCACAAAGGAAATTTTTCAAGTCCGAACCGGGGGAACGGGTCCGAGCTACGCGCTTTCCGGCTATCCTCCTCACGTTCCACTTTGCAATATCGGCCAGCGAGGGGTACAGGTAAGCCAGTTAGCGGACCCCCTGCCGCCTGCACTATGATCCGTATCAACCGGCCTGCGACCAATTTCCTAAAAAGCTTTTCCTCAGCCAGGCTCTTGCCTCTGTTTCCGGCGTCCGAGCGGACCGCCAGCTAGCCGTCTGTGCACAGATCTCGGTTTGTCAAACGGAGGGTGGGGAATACGGGGAGGTGGGTGGTGGTGGTGGGAAGGATGTAGCTAGGTGGGGATGGGCTGAAAAAGAGAAGGGGGTGCGTGTGGGCAGGGAAAGACGCCAGCAATGCTAAAAACTGCGAAGGCGGTGGCGTCGCGGCCGGTTTCCGACGAGGAAAGGCCACGGGAGAAAGGGGTGGAGGAGAGGGGGGGGGGGGGGTGAGTAGGTTTAGAGGAAGGGGGGGCACGGGGTAGACTGTTGGTGGCGGCTGGGAGGGAGGAATGCTTTACGGTCTCGAGTGTTTCCTTCTTATTTTCCATTTTAAATGGAACGTTTCGCCGTACTCTCGTCTGGTTGCGCGCTTTTATGGTCCGGAAGTTGATGTGACGGACATTGTGCCGCTGCCAAATTGGAAGCCGGGCCGAGCCGCCCCTCGATTCCGCCGGTCCGGCCAAACCGCCACCCCTCCCTCGTACCCCTCTCACCCCCCACCCTCCGCGCCACACAAACACCGCCTCTGCGCTCTCTTTATTTCTGCAGAACTCACAGGCGCGTCGACACACACAAGGGTTCGGCGTAGGCTCGTGACTGCGGTGCTGGATTTCCTGACAAGTTGGAGTGGTCTCAGGCACTTGTGCAAGATGAAAGGCCACTTTATGTCGTCATCTCGTCCTAACAAGTGTTATGAGTGTACCTAAATTTTTCGTTTCTTGTTCAGCCGAGCTGGTATTTCTTGAGACACATCAAACGGCATCGGATGAAAGTCTGCAGCGCCAACACACTGAATTGCGGTTTATTTTGTGTTCCATATGATACAAGATGTTACAAAAAGGTACGGCCAAACCTTCAGGAAACATTCCTCACACACAAATAAAGAAAATATGTTACGTGGACATGTGTCAGGAAACGCTTAATTTCCATGTTGAGCTCATTTTAGTTTCGTCAGTATGTACTGTACTTCCTCGAAAAAAATGGCTCTGAGCACTATGGGACTTAACATCTTAGGTCATCAGTCCCCTAGAAGTTAGAACTATTTAAACCTAACTAACCTAAGGACATCACACAACACCCAGCCATCACGAGGCAGAGAAAATCCCTGACCCCGCCGGGAATCAAACCCGGGAACCAGGGCGTGGGAAGCGAGAACGCTACCGCACGACCACGAGATGCGGGCTGTACTTCCTCGATTCACCGCCAGTTGGCCCAATTGAACGAAGGTAATGTTGACTTCGGTGCTTGTGTTGGCATGCGACTCACTGCTCTACAGCACATCAGTACGTAGCATCAACAGGTTAGTGTTCATCACGAACGTGGCTTTGCAGTCAATGCAATGTTTAAAAATGAGGAGTTGGCAGATGCCCATTTGATGCATGGATTAGCACGTGGAAATAGCCGTGGCGCGGTACGTTTGTATCGAGACAGATTTCCAGAACTAAGCTGTCCCGACAGGAAGACGTTCGAAGCAATTGATCGGCGTCTTAGGGAGCACGGAACATTCCAGTCTATGACTCGCGACCGGGGAAGACCTAGAACGACGAGGACATCTGCAATGGACGTGGCAATTCTTCGTGCAGTTGACGATAACAATAATTTCAGCGTCAGAGAAGTTGCTGCTGTACAAGGTAACGTTGACCACGTCACTGCATGGAGAGTGCTACTGGAGAACCAGTTGCTTCCTTACCATGTACAGCTTGTGGAGACACTATCAGCAGCTGATTGGCCTCCACGGGTACACTTGCGAATGGTTCGTCCAACACTGTGTCAATCCTCATTTCAGTGAAAATGTTCTCTTTACGAATAAGGCTTCATTCCAACGTGATCAAATTGTAAATTTTCACAATCAACATGTGTGGGCTGACGAGAATCCGCACGCAATTGTGCAATCACGTCATCAACACAGATTTTCTGTGAACGTTTGGGCAGACATTGTTGGTGATGTCTTGATTGGGCCCCAAGTTCTTCCACCTGCGCTCAATGGAGCGCGTTATCATGATTTCATACGGGATACAGTACCTGTGCTGCTAGAACATGTGCCTTTACAAGTACGACACAACATGTGGTTCATGCACGATGGAGCTCCTGCACATTTCATCCGAAGTGTTCGTACGCTTCTCAACAACAGATTCGGTGACCGATGGATTGGTAGAGGTGGACCAGTTCCATGGTCTCCAAGCTCTCCTGATCTCAACCCTCTTGACTTACATTTATGGGGGCATTTGAAAGCTCTTGTCTACGCAACCCCGGTACCAAATGTAGAGACTCTTCGTGCTCGTATTGTGGACGGCTGTGATACAATACGCCATTCTCCAGGGCTGCATCAGCGCATCAGGGATTCCATGCGACGGAGGGTGGATACATGTATCCTCGCTAACGGAGGACATTTTGAACATTTCCTGTAACAAAGTGTTTGAAGTCAGGCTGGTACGTTCTGTTGCTGTGTGTTTCCATTCCATGATTAATGTGATTTGAAGAGAAGTAATAAAATGAGCTCTAACATGGAAAGTAAGCGTTTCCGGACACATGTCCACATAACATATTTTCTTTCTTTGTGGGTGAGGAATGTTTCCTGAAAGTTTGGCCGTACCTTTTTGTAACACCCTGTATATCCTACAACGCAGTCGTTCATAGAGTGGAATACATAGGAATGTTACATGAGTGCCCTAGTGACTCTGCTGGAAATCTTGGTAGTCAGTGCTGAGGGGCCGATTTGCAAAGTAATTCTTAAAGTGGTATTTCTAAACAACATACGTTTGGGCCAAAGTGGGAAGATACAATTTTAAGACAGAGTCAGGACTTTTGAACCACACATCAGGCAAGTTGGTAGAGTTGCTGAGAAAATCCCAGATGGGATTACTTTGGAGCTGTTCCAGGTCCACCATTCACTGTACAACCCATGGAAACCTTCCGGTAACTTTGGTCAGAACCCTGTGGATGACAGCTATTGATAATTGACGTCAAGGACGATACATCCCTGGCGAAAACTGTGAAAGCCCAGCTTATGTGAAAGTGTATTTTTGTACAACTAGTAACGTCGTTGCCTTACTCGACATTTGCGACTTACCTTCGTTGCTGTCGATTGCATCTAGAGAAATGTGAAGTTTCCGATACATTACTTTCTCAGCATAAAATATATGCATGTTTACACATATATCGAATATGTGTACAACCTGCCACGTACCAGAATTGTACTAGCCCTCAGGTTGGCTGTGGAAAATACTGGCCACCACAGCAATACCGTCGTCATCAACAGCGAACTCTTCACCACCCAGTGGTTCTGTCAGTCTTCGGTGGAGAAAAAATGGTTCTTCGAACACCAACCAGTTAGAACTGGCTAAAAAATTGCATTACCTAATGCCTGGATTTTGATTTGGCTTTCTCTTTAATTATTCTTTGCTCAGTGGCATGTAGACAGCTCTATCTCTCCCAAATTCTTCCTCAAAGTTCTTCTCTGACTTTAAGATCCACAGAACAAGACGAGGTGCCCTAGAAGTGAACAGTGAGCCACAGTTCCGTGAGAGGTGAAAACGAACATTTTTGTAGAGCAGAGGTTGTATGCATTTCGCTGTCATTCCTCGCCTCTCCTTCTTGAATTCAGGACTCAAAATGGTCAGGAGATTTAGGTGATAGCGCGTCATAATGGCATGTACCTGTGCAACGTAGTCAGAGAAGATAACCTCTTGACAATCCCAAAGAGAGGCATCATTATTTTCCTCGAAACGGACTCTGCGTTTCCCTTCGTTGTCCCATTTTTTACTCTCCTATTGGTTTCTGTGTCAGTATGGCCAATCCAAAAGTTGTGGTGTCGTAATCAGGTAGCTGAAAAAAATAGTCCACATCGCTCTTACGCGTTCTCAATATTTCCGCCGTAGATGTCATCGTGCTTCTTTTAGTTACAGTATCGCAGCCATTAAAACATCTGTAAGTCACATATATTTATGCTGCCCTTCAGAGGTTCGGTTTCTGCGTCTTTTCAGTCTTATCCGATCACCTACCACTCAAAACTAGCTAAAAAATTGCATTATCGAATGCCTGGATTTTGATTTGGTCTTCTCTTTAATTATTCTTTGCTCAGTGACATATAGGCAACTCTATCTTTCTTAGTATTCTTCCGCAAAGTTCTTTCCGACTTTAAGATCCACAGAACAACATTTACAGTTTAGAAACATTAATCAGTTGCCTTGTTCAATGTTCTTGCCTTAGAGGAACTGCTCCCAACCATTATCTTTGAGTGCTGGCAAGTATATTAGATGGTACTCGCTCCCCCTTCCACTCCCTCCACATTGTCGATCCCACCATCCATCAACCATATTAGCGCCTTACCAAAGTTTAGAATGGAAACGAAGTTTGTTTGAACACTTTCATTTCTAAAACGCCGAAAGATAAATGACAGTTTTTGTAGGTGTCTTATTAAACCACGAACTAATAATGAGTCAGCGAGACTATTGATACAGTTTACTTCTTACGGTTTTTAAATGAATGATAAAACTATTCTCAGTGCATGATGAGTGACACCTACAACTTCTTATCAGAAAGTAAAACTAACTGTCCACTTTAAGGATGGGCGTTACGAAACCTGCTTCCTCTGCTCCATTTCTAGCCATAGCAAAATTCGCTTCACCTACATGCTGTACCCACTACTTTATTAGGTGGTAATAAAATTTTCTGCCAGAATATTCACCGGATATTACTTGCTGGGCAGCCACCGCATTATCGTGGCTGTATTACCTGGCCTAAGACCAGGTTCTATTTCTCGCTCCCAAAATTCCGTTTTATTCGTTTTTTTATTTCATTTCCACGATCCTTCATTGATGTTTCACTGGAACCTAATACACAAACTTACACACATTCATGGCCTGGACCAACATAATACGTGTTTCTCTTCTCAGAGTATTATAGACCATCAGTGTTCATATATTACGAACAACCAAGATTCGCAGGTTTTAGGCACCACAGTTTCAGTACTTCTTAACAGAAGTTCTAGTATGACAATTTTTCAAACACAATCACATAAATACATTGAAATCTACTTATTTCAGTTTTATTCCTTTACGTCTCAGCTCTGGTATTTTAAATAAACACATTAATTTCGGGAAGGATCTTCATTAGATAACAACCAACCGTATGTATACTCGTATTACGGCTCAGTTATTGTTTTGCTTCCCACTTCCCGAGTCCTTTCTCTCCCTCTGCTGATTTTCCCTCTGCCAATTGCCACGATGACGTCCTCTGATCACGCTATCATTACTTCGTTTTTTTTTTTCGGGTGGGGAGGTGGTGGACGCACTGAATTGTTTGATGCGGCCCGTTAAGTATTCGTCTTGTTTACTAATCTCATAATGTTAGAGTAGTAATCGCATCCGAAGTCCTTAACTATTGTTGGATATTTTCCGGTCAAATCTCTCCCCCCCCCCCCCACACACACACACATACTTCTAAGTTTCCTGAAACTAGTAACGTGGAAGTCTTTTCGTGGGAATGATCCCATCATTCCCACTCTTCTTGTTTATGTTTTACAAATTTTCTGCAAAGAACCACGTTACTCCTTAGTTCGCTCAATTTTCTCCACACTACAACAATTCCGTATCTTAATTACGAGTGTTACCTAGAAAGTAATGCACTACATTTTTTTTCTGTCTAAGACAATGCTACGAATGCGAAACGTTACTTATGTATTATTTGAAGTTTCCTGAGTGAGTGCCCCAAGTTTCCGTCACTTGCGACAGATAGCGTGGCTGCAGGACAGTTTTAAAATGGCGTCTGTAGGTGAATCACGTTACAAGCAACTTGCCGTCATTCAGTTTCTCACCGCAGAGAAACAAACAGAGAGGAATACTCACAAAAGCTGTGCAAAGTGTATGGAACAACTGCTGTCGACAGAAGTACACTTAATCGCGGGACACGGGGAGTTGGTTATCAGAAGGTGGTTCGGCGGAACCCCACGATTTGCAGCAGTCGGGGAGACCATCCGCCGGCCGAGGTGGCCGTGCGGTTAAAGGCGCTGCAGTTTGGAACCGCAAGACCGCTACGGTCGCAGGTTCGAATCCTGCCTCGGGCATGGATGTTTGTGATGTCCTTAGGTTAGTTAGGTTTAACTAGTTCTAAGTTTTAGGGGACTAATGACCTCAGCAGTTGAGTCCCATAGTGCTCAGAGCCATTTGAACCATTTTTTTGGAGACCATCCACGGCTGTCACACCTGACCTGGATACACAAGTCTGAGGACTACTAAACTCATCGCAAAACAGGGTTGAACGATGTTACCCCATCCATCCTACAGCCCTGACGTAGCCCCTTCGGACTTCCACTTTTTTGGGCCATTGAAGGATGCCATTCGTGAAAGACATTTTCAGGAGCATTAGGAGGTGAGTCATACATTGAAGCACTGGTGCCGCCACCAGGAAAAGGATTGGTAACGACAGAGCACACACGCCCTTCTTTCGCACTGGAGGAAGGCCATAGAACGGAAAGGAGATTACGTGGAAAAATAGCCTGTGTAGATAAAACACCATGCTTTCATTGGTGTAAGTCTCATTACGTTCAATGAAGAGTTGTTGAAACAAAACCACCGCTCTTTACTTTCTGGGCTAGATTACGTGGAAAAATAGCCTGTGTAGATGAAACACCATGCTTCCATTTGTGTAAGTCTCATTACGTTCAATGAAGAATTGTTGAAACAAAAACGCCGCTCTTTACTTTCTGGGCTGCCCTCGTACTTCGACTCTGCTATTTTTCTGTTCTTCATCAGTCCATGATTTACTTCCGTAGAACGCTGTGCTCCATGCGATGTTGTCAGAAATAATTTCCTCAGATTAGTGTTTGATAATTTAGCGAGGTAATCCTACTTGACATTGCTAGGGCGCCTACGTTCGTCAGCCATGTGCAAGGTGCCATGCAGTGTTGCATAATTCCTTCACTACGCTGGTATTTTCATGTTTATCGCGAATTGATTCAAATGGCTCTGAGCACTATGGGACTTAACTTCTGAGGTCAGACGAACTAGAACTACTTAAACCTAACTAACCTAAGGACATCACACACATCCATGCTCGAGGCAGGATTCGAACCTGCGACCGTAGCGGACGCGCGGTTCCAGACTGTAGCGCCTAGAACCGCTCGGCCACCCAGGCCGGCTTTATCGCGAATCTGATTTCTGCTAATCCATACGCAGACTTTGGACAAAAATATGGATACACCAAAAACACAACGCATCAACAAGCCTAGTGCGGTTTAGGAAAACAGATGGCATCATAAACGGATTCCAGTCGTCTCTGAATGGACAAACAAACACAATTTTTGCTTGGTTTTCGAGGGGATGGCATTCTTCCTGCAAAATAGTTTTTTTCTCAGGTAAAGAGGATGGAGGTGAATACCGATCACGCACTCTTCTCCTCAGAGTGGACTACAAAGGTTCAGAAATTTTGAGATGACAATATTCTTCATCGGGCTCACAAAAAACATTGTGCCGTGGGGTGGACCTGACCAGCCAAAACGGTTACATTAACTTTGGATGGACCTCATCAGCCAAATTTATCACATAATCCATGGCAGTAACATGACCTTGCACAGTAACCAAGAAGCCCACCGAGTACCACGATATGGCTGCTCAAGCCATCAACGACCTTCACCAGAATTTGGAAGCAGACTCACCCTACCATTTGACTGCCTTCCATTGCTCCATAGCCCAGATTTCATTGATTCGTCACCACGTTCTGCTGTTACGGGCATTTGCGTAACAAATAAGTGGTTTTGATATTTCAGCTCGCCCTGCAGGTTCCTTGCTTTCTGAGCTCTCTTCGTGTAGTTTTGGTGCTGGCAGAATTTGCGAGTGCGACTTTCACTTTTGATATGACTTTTGCAGGTGTCGTCCTCTTAGTTTGCGTCACAGCCACTTTGATCCGTGGCTGGTTCATGTTATGCGTTGGATTAAACCTTGGTTGCTATTCTGTGTTTACTCTCCAGCGGTTATCCCCATTATGCCGTTATCCTCCCTCTCCGCGAGTGGCAGCAGCGGTATGTATCGATATTTGCACCTTGTACTATCTTTGGCCTGGTGCTTATAGTTCCGGCTGTGCGCTGTAAGACCAGTTGGTCGGTTGGCGTGGAGCAGCGAGGAAGTCTCCGCGGCACATAGTTCGGCCGAGGCCGCTGGCGGCGTCCACGCGCGGTCGGAGTGTGTGGTGCTGTTCCCATTGCTACGAGGTCCGTGGCTCACGGATCCCGGACATGAAAGTTGAGTTTTGACTTAATATAACAGTAAGTCACGACGGTTCACATTGTGTCGTTTGGATTTCGTTGTCGGCTGTTGGGACATTCCCGCGTGCAGCAATGTGTGTTTTGATATCGGCAAATTTTAGCCATCCTCCGGTGGAGTTTAACTATACTTGGTTATTTTGAATTTCAGTGCACTTGCGAAATCTTCTGCCTTGCGGCCGTTAACCTTCCTGTTACCTTCCCTGGCCGTGGTGTCGCTGTCCAGCAGGGTGTGTAGTTTGACAGTTCAACGTATTGGTTGTGGGCGCCAATACCGTCTATGTTGTTCCATTGAACTCACTGTTGTGTGCTGGTCGGGTGGAGCGGAAGTTATCTAGTTGGTGGGTCCATTGACTGTCTGTAAGATTGTTTGGGCTTTCGGCCTAATTAAGGAACTATTCTAAGATAAGGCCTTTTGACCGTTTAAAAACTTATTTTGGTTTGAGTCTTAAGTGATCGGCCTTCAGCCGATTTTTACATTAAAGTTGTTTTGCTCGTAAGGTGTCAGACTGTTTGGGACTTCAGCCTAATTGAAAGAAGTTTTAAGATAAGGTCTTTTAAAAATTTAACTTTGTTTTGAGACTTAAGATATGAGCTTTCAGCCGATTTTTGTTTGTTTGTTTGTTTTGCTCTTAAGATAAAGATTGTTTGGGCCTTCAGCCGAATTGAAAGAACTGATTTAAGATAAGGCCTTCTGCCTTTTAGATATCTGATTTTGGTTTCAGTCTTAAGTTATTGGCTTTCAGCCGATTTGGAATTAAGGTGGTCTTGCCCTTAAGGGGTGAGATTGTATGGCGCATTCAGCTGGTAATTAAGTTCCAAAAATTAATACTGTGTGTTTCTTGGCTCTTGTAATGGTTGGTCAAATAAATAAAGTTGTATGTTTGAGTGTAACTGACAGCCGCTTATTTTGGCTCCTTTTTCAAAATTTAAACTACCTGTCCTGTCCGGCGGGTAGCAGGGCGTCTCACTATTCAGTGACCGTTTGTCGCTATCATCAGACACACACTTTACTCGACGTTGTGACTTAGCAGAGGATGTATCTTCACTTTGCTGTATGCGGTACAAATTTTCGATGCGCTGCCTCTTGTAATACCAAACACTTCCGCTACCTTGATTACGGAATCACCCAGCATAATAGAACCGACAGTTTTCCTACGTTCAAATTCATTTAGCTCCGACATAATGCACTCAGATCTACACAGGACATTGTTCTGACTACTGCTGACTCTTGCAACGCATTAAGGACACTGGAGCGGTGTCATTTGTGGTCGATTACAACAATGCAACCTGCAAGCTTGGCTAACACCTGCACTTCTGTTCAAGCGTGAGCTGTCGTGTTGTTTCCTTATTTTTGTCCAACCCCTGTTACTTTCACTCTTCTTTGATTTGCTCTCAATCCATTTCCTATTCTCGACAGACTGTTTATTCGAACTAAAATATTTTGTTGTTCTTCTACATCTACATCCATACTCCGCAAGCCACCTGAAGGTGTGTGCCGGAGGGTACTTTGAGAACCTCTATCGGTTCTCCCTTCCATTCCAGTCTCGTATTGTTCGTGGAAAGAAAGATTGTCGGTATGCCTCTGTGTCGGCTCTAATCTCTCTGATTTTATCCTCATGGTCTCTTCGCGAGATAGACGTAGGAGGGAGCAATACACTGCTTGACTCCTCGGTGAAGGTATATTCTCGAATCTTCAACAAAAGCCCAACTGAGCTACTGAGCGTCTCTCTTGCAGAGTCTTCCCCTAGAGTTTATCTATCATCTCCGTAACGCTTCCGCGATTACTAAATGATCCTATAACGAAGCGCGCTGCTCTCCGTTGGATCGTCGCCATCTCTTATATCTACCCTATCTGGTACGGATCCCACACCGCTGAGCAGTATTCAAGCAGTGGGCGAACAAGTGTACTGTAATCTACTTCCTTCGTTTTCGGATTGCATTTCCTTAGGATTCGTCCAATAAATCTCAGTCTGGCATCTGATTTACCGACGATCAACTTTATATGATCATTCCATTTTAAATCACTCCTAATGCCTACTCCCAGATAATTTACGGAATTAAAGTATCTTCATATCGTTAACTGAGGATACCAATATTATCGGTTGTCTTATCCTTTCACACCAAATTTTTCCGTATTTCTGATCCTTTTATTTTCGTCACTGCTTATTCAAAGTGCACGTTGAACAGTTGAACAATATGGTATTAACAACACAGGTGAACATCGTTAACTCGCTACAGTCTCACTAAAAAACAGAACTGTTGTTTTCAGTTTCCGTACATCCATCTTCTGATTAACACTGGTAGGAAAGCTGTTACCTTTATCTGTAGTGACGATAATACTCTCAGCTCTGTTTGTTGGCTTTATTTACATAGATCCGTTTTCAGGCCCCTCTATGAATCTGTGCGATCACAATAAGGCGGTAACCAGTCCCAAGATCGCACTCGCGAGGACGGACTCGTACAATCCTAGGCACCCAAATCACTCACGGAATATGATAGCGACAAGCTCGGCTTGTCCAGAAATACAGCAGTTCATGGGGTAAGGGTGGAGGGTGGGGGGGGGGGGGGGGAGGGGCTGGGGCTGGGGCTCTGGCAGAAAAGAAAGAGTGCCAATACTCTCGGCTCTGTTTATTGGCTTTATTTACATGGACCCGGTCTCAGGCACCTCTATGACTCTGAGCGATCACAATAGGGCGGTAAACAGATGCACAAAATGACTTCCACACTTGCGGAATGTGATAGCGACACGTTTGGCATGTTCAGAAATACAGCAGTTCATGGGGGAAGGGGCGGGGGGGGGGGGAGGGGGGGGGCTCTGGCAGACAAAAGAGTACCAATTTGCGAAGATGACGCCGGCAACTTGCTGTGGTTGTTTACCCCGAGGTGCACCGCCATCGCCGGCATCAAGATGCATGTGTAGTGCCGCCATCACAGGAACAGGAACACACATTCCCCTAAGTTGCTCCCTCTCTCTCTCTCTCTCTCACTCTCTCTCTCTCTCTGCCTCTCTCTCTCTCTCTCACTCTATCTCTCTCTCTCTCTCTCCCTCCCCTCTCTCTCTCTCTCTCTCTCTCTCTCTCTCTCTACACACACACACACACACACACACACACACACACACGTAATGGAGGGAGGCAGCGAGAGAAAGAGAGAGAGAGTTTCTGTCGGAGAGGAGTGGGATGTGAGCAGGGTGGAGTGAGAGGGGTGGAGTGCATAGGGAGTTGGCGAGGCACGGTGGTTCCGGTACACCTGCCGCCGCTGGTGGTCCGCCGTTGAGAGGAGCGTTTCGACGCGGGCGGCGGGGGCCAAATTGAACATGACAAACGAGATTACAGCCCCTTCCCCTTTTCTGCGCCTTCCCGCCGCCGCCACCACTTCGCCTTCTCCTCAGGCGTTGCCCGTGCCCTTGCGCCGTCGAAACCTGTCGGCGTCTCGATTGGCCCTCTGCCAATACCTCATATCCAGTAAACTTCCCCCGTAGGCTAGGTGTTTCGTTCTAGTTGTGACAATAGTGGTCCTGTACGTCAGCTGCGTCTGGTCTCATAATATTCGCCAGATAGTTCACACGTGGGGGAGTCCAGAATAGTCTCCATTCATTGTCGTCTCCAAAAAACCGATCATATGGCCCGTTCACTCCAGTTAGAGGAACATGAAAAGCATGTACCCCTCGATAAACTCCCGAAAGATTGACGTCCCAAAAGATTGTCTTTTCACAGCACATACAGGGTGGTCCATTGAAAGTACCCGGGCCAAATATCTCACGAAATAAGGATCAAACCAAAACAAACTACAAAGAACGAAACTCGTCTAGCTTGAAGGGGGAAACCAGATGACGCTATGGTTGGCCCCCTAGATGGCGCTACCATAGGTCAAACGGATATCAACTACGTTTTTTTAAAAATAGGAACCCCCAATTTTTATTACATTTTCGTGTAGTGCGTCATGAAATATGAATGTTAGAGTTGGACCACTTTTTCTGCTTTGTGATAGATGGCGCTGTAATAGTCACAAACTTATAACTACGTGGTATCACGTAAAATTCCGCCAGTGCGGGCGGTATTGGCTTCGTGATACATTACCCGTGTTATAATGGACCGTTTACTAATTGCGGAAAAGTTCGACATCGTGTTAAAGTATGGCTATTGTGATCAAAATGCCCAACGGGCGTGTGCTATGTATGCTGGTCGGTATCCTGGACGACATCATCCAAGTGTCCGGACCGTTCGCCGGATAGTTACGTTATTTAAGGAAACAGGAAGTGTTCAGCCACATGTGAAACGTCAACCACGACCTGCAACAAATGATGATGCCCAAGTAGGTGTTTTAGCTGTTGTCGCGGCTAATCAGCACATCAGTAGCAGAAAAATTCCGCGAGAATTGGGAGTCTAGGAACGTAGGTGTGGAGAATGCTACACCATTATCGGTTACACCCGTACCCTATTTCTATGCACCAGGAATTGCATGGCGACGACTTGGAACGTCGTGTATAGCTCTGCCACTGGGCACAAGAGAAATTACGGTACGATGACAGATTTTTTGCACGCATTCTAATTAGCGACGAAGCGTCATTCGCCAACAGCGGTAACGTAAACCGGCATAATGAGCACTATTGGGCAACGGAAAATCCACGATGGCTGCGACAAGTGGAACATCAACGACCTTGGCGGATTAATGTATGGTGCGGTATTATGGCAGGAGGGATAATTGACCCACATTTTATCGTTGGCAATCTAAATAGTGCAATGTATGCTGATTTCGTACGTAATGTTCTACCGATGTTACTACAAGACGTTTCGCTGCATGACAGAATGGCGATGTACTTCCAACATGATGGATTTCCGGCACATAGCTCACGTGCGCTTGAAGCGGTATTGAATAGCATATTTCATGACAGGTGGATTGCTCGTCGAAGCACCATACCATGACATGGCCCGCACGTACACCAGATCTGGCGTGCCCGGATTTCTTTCCGTGGGGAAAGCTGAAGGATATTTACTATCGTGATCCACCGACAATGCCTGGCAACATGCGTCAGCGCATTGTCACTGCATGTGCGAACATTACGGAAGGCGAACTACTCCCTGTTGAGAGGATCGTCGTGACACGTATTACCAAATACATTGAGGTTGACGGACATCATTTTCAGCATTTATTGCATTAAAGTGATATTTACAGGTAATCACGCTGTAACAGCATGCGTTCTCAGAAATGATAAGTTCACAAAGTTACATGTATCAATGTGGAACAACCGAAATTAAATGTTCAAACGTACCTACGTTTTGTATTTTAATTTCAAAGACCTACCTGTTATCAACTGTTCGTCTAACATTGTGAGCCATATGTTTGTGACTATTACAGCGCCGTCAATCACAAAGCGAAAAGTGGTCCAACTAGAACATTAATATTTCTTTACGTACTACACGAATTTGTGACATAAATGGGAATTCCTATTTAAAAAAATGCATTTGATATCCGTTTGACCTATGGCAGCGCCATCTAGTGGGCCATCCATAGCACCATCTGGTTTCCCCCTTCAAGCTAGACAAGTTTCGTCTTTGTAGTTTTTTCGTTTGACGATTATTTTGTGAGATATTTGGCCCGGTCACAATCAATGGACCACCCTGTATAAATACATAGTGACCCAGTACTGCACCGACAAAATTTCGGAGGTAGTTCATGTGTACTTTCAGAGTACTTTGCGTGACTCGTTACAAAATAATTACATCTCGTTTCATTTCCTTCCCACATTTCATTTTGAGCCGGCATTGTACCTAAAATATCTTCCAAACAGTTCTAATTTGATATTGCGCCCTGCGAGTTTTGTTTGGAAACAAATTTTGTTTCATTTATTCATGATACTAGCTACTGACAACAGAGACGCCGACTTCTCGTCCTCAAGCTTTTATTCAGTACTGATCGGTTATTTCTGGTTATTTCTCGGATTTGTTATCCGGTAGTGTTGATGGAAATGCTAAAGGCAACGGGATTAAAACACAGGGAGCGAAAAGTTGTTAACATCTTGTACAGAAACCAGACGGCAGTTATAGCAGTCGAGTGACGTGAAAGGGAAGCAGTGGTTGAGAAGAGAGTGAGACAGGTTTGTAGCCTATCCCGATGTTGTTCAATCTGTACATTGAGCAAGTAGTAAAGAAAATCAAAGAAAAAATAGGAGAAGGAATTAAAAATCATAGAAAGGAAAGGAAACAAAAGATTTAAGTTTTGTCGACGACATTGTAATTCTGTCAGAGACAGCAAGGAAGGCCTGTTGAACGCAATGGACAGTGTCTTGAAAAGAGAGTATAAGATGAACATCAACAAGAGCAAAACAAGAATAAGAGAATGTAGTAGAATTACATCAGGGGACGTACAAAGAATTGGATTAAGAAATGAGAAGTTAAAAGTAGTTGACAAGTTTTGGTATGTGGGCAGTAAAAAACTGATGATGACCGAAGCTGAGAGGATACAAAATTTGGACAGATTTAATAAGTGTTTTGAAGTCTATTCTGATGGTATTTGTCTTGAGTGTAGCCTCGCGTAAAAGTGAAACTTAGACGATAAACAACTCAGAGAGGAAGAGAATAAAAGCTTTTGAATGTGGTTCTACTGACCAGTGCTGAAGTTTAATGGATGGATCACGTAAATGAGGAGGTACTGATTAGAAATGGGGTGAAATGAAATCTGCGAGGCAACCTCACTAAAAGAAGGGATCCGTTGATAGGAAATGTTCTGGGACGTCAAGGGAACAGTACTTTTGGGGGGAAGCGTGGGGGGTAAAAATTATAGAGGGAGACCAGGAGATAAACACGGTAAGCAGATTCAGAAAGATGTAAGTTGCTGTTGTTGTTCGGAGATGTAGAGGCTTGCACAGGATAGAGTAGCATGGAGAGGTGCATCGAACCAGTCTTAGATCTGAAAACCAAACCAAGAACTGTTATCTATGTGTTCGATCAAATGGTTCAAATGGCTCTGAGCACTATGGGACTCAACTTCTGAGGTCATTAGCCCCCTAGAACTTAGAACTAGTTAAACCTAACTAACCTAAGGACATCACACACATCCATGCCCGAGGCAGGATTCGAACCTGCGACCGTAGCGGCCTCGCGGTTCCAGACTGCAGCGCCTAGAACCGCACGGCCACTTCGGCCGGCCTATCTATATGTTGAGACATACATAATATATATGGGTGGCGGATGTGCAGTTCGTGTTCACTGAATGCAACGGTAGAGCGACACAACGAGTTTACGACGAACCGTCCCTGCTGTGATGGAAACCACATTACACTACTTTTGCATCTGAGTGTTTCTGTTGTACTTTTTGATGGCTGTACATCAAAGGAGTTTTCGATGCTGTGATGTATTTTCACAGGAAGGAAGATAAAAAAACCGAATTATTCATAAAGGCACTATTTTTCTTTAACGAGCCACCAGCTGTTACCGGTCCTTTAAAAAAAATACACAGGAAAAAATCACAGACAAACGTCCTGAGTTTTGTCGATGGAACTCGGGTTCACCATACATACAGCGGGTTACTAAATATTTATTTAAAAACGGGGTTGTGATTCCTTTTCTGTTCCTATAATGCAACGCTCAGCACGCTAGCTTCCGAGACAGGGATGTGCCCAAACCTGGATCCCTCAGTCTCGCTGGAGATCTGCCCACCATCCTCGCAGATACCGATACCAGTATTACAAGAGTGGCGAAATTTTGTAAACTGTCGGGCCTCATCCCTAAATTGGTGGGGAAGGGTGGCAGAACTTAATACGTTATAAACTGCTCCGCATGTCGGGACAGCCTTCGTCCCCAACCATGCGATTTGCATGCTACGTTTTCGTCAGGGAGCTGATGACCATGATGTCGAGCGCCCCCTCAACCGAAATCATCATCACATTAGACCTGGATCGAATCCACGTAGCAGCTACGATAGGTCAGCATGTTCGGTCAGGAGGCTGGTCACACTCTGTAATAAAAAATACTGTGTAACGACTTCATCGGTAGAATTTGGGAGACGTCACACAACACAGAACCGCTCCCCTCACAGAAAAAACACGACGAAGAAACAGACAGAAACGAAAAGGAAATGAAGTACGAATCGCTGACTGGCAGCCGTGGCTGGTCACCGGTCAGCCTGAGAATTTTAGTCGGTATTCCAAGCTTGTTTAGTCATATTTTAGACTTATCATCACTTCACTATCCAGAAAATACGTTGTTGTTTCGTAAAAGACCGAGAGATGTGATCACAATGAAATTTATTCCACTGATTACGGACATGACACTACACAAATGATTAGCATTACAGGCCTTTACATGCACTGCGACTGTGGAAATGCATTGCGGAGCGGTGTCACAACGTACTGCACTCAGAGTAGATAGATATCGTGGAATGGAATCGTAGAACATGCTGCTAGGGACTACTCTGCCATGCGGGTTGTGGGCGCGTCCACAAAGAGTCAACTGCGAGTGCAGCAGGACCAGAAGGAACATGTTGCCGAGCGACCATATCCCGGAAACGTCCGACGGGAGACATGTGAGGCATGCCAGGGAAGCAGTGGAGCCCTCCGACCTTCGAAAAAGGCTTGCACATTCCCCATCCCCGCGGCTGTGCATTGTCAAATCGTTCAAATGGCTCTGAGTACTATGGGAATTAACTTCTGACGTCATCAGTCCCCTAGAACTTAGAACTACTTAAACCTAACTAACCTAAGGACATCACACACTCATGCCCGAGGTAGGATTCGAACCTGCGACCGTAGCGGTCGCGCGGTTCCAGACTGTAGCACCTAGAACTGCTCGACCACTCTGGCCGGCTGTGCATTGTCCTGCTGAAATATGGCATGTGGGACGGCGTGCACGAAGGGCAGTGCGTCGGGCAGTTAAACGTCACTAATGTAGCGGTAGCTGTTCTCAATGCTCTCAAGACGTAAGAGGAGAGATCGTGTGTTGTAGGCAGTGGCAATCCAAACCATCACACATGGCGTTGGTTCGCTGTGCCTCACAAGAATACCATCTTTCCGGTTGCGTTGACGAGAGGGGCGTCGACCGCGAATGCAGTCATCACTGTATGACAAGTTGAAGCGGGACTGTGTAACATTATGTGATTGCCTTATCATTTTAAATCATTCACTAATCGAGCAGTCGCTCGGCAACAGCTACAGTTAGCATATAATGTTGCGAGAATGTAAAAGGTGAACGACCTGTGACGTAACTTGTTTATTGTCGAAGCGCCGTCAGAGATGCAGTGAGTTATTGACTTTGAAAACCGCGGCGCGAAAAACGGACAGAAGAAGAACACTTCTAAACATTTTTTTTTTTATGTACGAGATATTCTCGATGAACAGTTACTCATTCTTCTCTTGTCTCTTGTAACTTGTGTCGGACGCGCATGTCTTGCCGCCGTATTATTATAGTTAAAAATAATATTGCTTTAGTGTAAAGTACATGTGTAATACTAAAAGTGCCTAGCAGTAGATTTATTGTGCGACGTGTATGTGAAAACGTCAAAGGAATTGTTTTCATTACGAGAAGTGCCAGTCAAAACGGCATCCATGTTAAATCCTTCATTGTAGTGTAAGTTCGTCTATTAATTGCCATAAATTCAGAGTTAAAAGGAACTGGTGTATGGACTATTTATTTAATATAGAATCTATGTCTCAGTCCTTCATGAAGTTATTTAATTTTCTTCATGTTTCTGCCAAATAGAGAGTTCACAGTCACGAATTCTTTCGTCGAAATCGGACGGAAATTGTATGCGGCGAAATATTTTCTCCGCGCCATATTCTACTGGTAAATGCATGATAAACTACGGTCCCTTAGGAAATTCATGTTGAGCTATCCAAAAATAATTATATTTTGAATAGGCATTTACTCTCCTCTGCAATGCAACTTCCGACTGATCAGACGATCAAACAAGAAACAGCCGCACACGGTCGGCGTTCGCAAATATGTTTCCACCGCTGATTATAGCTATATGTTACAGCACAAAAGTAAACATATTGTTGTAATTAGTGACGACGAACGGGGACATTTATAACTGTATGTTTACGTATACAAATTACGTAAACATATCGTTATAACTGTCGGCGTTCATGTGCCCATTACTGTCTGGGACATTGGTGTGTTCTGTTCAGTGGAGGCGACGCAGTGTTGCATGCGTGCTACCAGTCTAGTCCACATCCGCTGCATTGCTCCAACGTCGTGCCATCACTGAGGGTGGAGCTGTTCTGTTCGTTACGGACAAGCTGACAAGATGGCGGTCGTGTCAGTGTTTGGTCAAACTGTCGTCCAATTGCCTTCCGGCGCTGCGCAAGTCCCTCTTCCCTCCACTGGTTCCACATACGTCTCAATGATGAACTAGTGTGCACTGTACGACCCGCAATGTCGTGGAACGACCGACCCGCCTTCCGGAGAGCATTCTGCCCCATACGAACGCACTCACATACTGACATTCCACCCTGTGATGTCGGCGAGGCATGATGACTTTGTTACAAGTTTCCACTTCGTATGACGGCTCCGCACCGACTGAGCGTTGCGTAGCACAAGCCTCTCCGTTGTCGTGAAATGTTGCAGACCGTTGCGTCTGTGCGTTTCACTTTTTCCAAACAGTAGTGTATGAAACACGGACGGTTAAAATACAATCACAAGCAGCATAAAGTGTACAGATTTCATAGACGGGAGGCGCACACCACTTTACTCTCTTAGGTAAATGATGGCTGCGGCGACTAGAAGGATATCGGACCGTGAAGTTAAAATAAAATTAAAATTGCGGAAATTCCAGTGCAGCTGGGGCGTAACTAGACGGGGTGAACGCTAACGAAAAGAAGAAATCTTAAGAGATTCCTTGGTCACAGGAAGAAAATATGTCTTGCAATGAAAGAGACGGCTGATTACGATTCAACATCCCGTGGAAGTCTGTGTCATTAAAAATGTGTGTCATACAGTGTCTGTAGAGAGGTAGCGGGAGTGCTCAAACTGTGGTATCTGTTTCCCTATAGCAACGGCATATCGTAATACATTTCTTGTTAGAGACTGTTGTTCCACCCCAGGCGCAGTATGAAACAACACACGCATGGAGCCTGTTGTAACTGATGTTAACAGCATCACAGGATGGATTATGCAGACTACGACAGCAGCGAAATTGCTAGTAGCAGCAAGGTAATTACACTGATGTGGAAAACTTAAGGACTAAAGTATTTTCGCTGCCAAGTAACATCTCTCTGAAACTAGGAGCATACACATAAATATCTACGATAATGATCAAAGCAGAAGAAATGAATTAAAATCTGTGCTGCGGACGGGAAGTTTGCGTTGGGGCAGGCACTCAATTCGGGTAGTTCGTGCTGCGATGGTGTAATGGTTAGCATTTCTGCCAAGCAAGAAGACCCCGGTTCGAGTCCTGGCCGCAGCATAAATTTTAATTCATTTCTTCTTCTTCGATCATTATCGTAGATAATGAAGAGACTTAAATGTCTCAGTGAAACATTTAATTATGTGACATAAATACCTGATACAAATAATACAGGAGGTAATTGAAATAAATACCCGACGAACAGAAATGACACTATTTATCAAAATGATCTCGTTACTTTCACATCCATCAGACGTGTAGTAGCTTTCGTTACTGCAGCAGTTCAGAGTGCACCGTTATCGTCTGTGAGTTGACACAGTAAGTGACTTATCTTAAAATTTCTCTGTGTACTTCAATTTCGAGTAGTAAGTGTTGTGCTTGTTTGTGTAGTTAGCAGGCACAGTCCCGCGTTTTATTAACTGCGTGGTCCATAGTACTCCTGTTGGCATCGCGCCGCCTTTTCTTGGGTCTTCTAAAAAGACTGATTGTCCGACCTCTTTTGGGGCACTGCTGCGGGAACCGCATAAGATAGGACTAACTAATTACATCGAAACAGTTCAAAGAACTTACCGCGAAATATAGAAAACAGTGCCACGGATATAGTATGCGAATTGGGGTGGCAATCATTAAAACAAAGGCTTTTCCCTTTGCAGAAGGATCTTCTGGTGAAATTTCTATCACCAACTTCCTCCCCGTTTTGTTGGCGCCAACCTACATAAAGAGAAATGATCGCCATAATAAAAACAAGAGGAATCAGAGGTCGCACGGAAAGATTTAAGTGTTCGCTCCTACGGCACGGTGACCGAGAGTGGAACGGTATGGAAGTAGCTTTAATGCTGTTCGGTGAACCGTCTGCCAGCGACTTAATTGTAAGCTGCAGGTTATTCACGTAAATGTAGATATTAAGTATTTTACCCATCCTCGGTAACTGTAGTCACATATAACGAAATAATACGTAACTAGTGATATAAAAGAATATTTATGTTCTTTATCGGTTTCGGGTACTTAGTGCCCTCCTTCAGACGGTTGTTGACACAATAACTGTTGACATTCGCAAGTAATGCGGTAGGTATAATCTTCTGAAGAAGGGCACTAAGTGCCCGAAACCGGCTAATAAATTAAATTTCTTTTATGCAACTGGTTGCTTTTCATTTCGTTATTTACAGATGTAGATATGATGGGCCCCTGGATATTTAAAAAGGTGGGACGTATTTCTTTTTACTGTATGTGATTACCATAGGCATTAAAGCATGCTTTGCAACGTGCTGTTTTGCCGACCACGAGTTTGAGTTCTTACGGTAGTGCTTCCCATTCCTCCAACAGCGCGGATATAACTGCTGAATCGTTTTTGATGCACGTGGGCGAGCTGCAACATGTGTTCCCAATCGTCTGACACGTGATCGAAGGGATTGAAGTAGGGGGAATGAGAGGACCCGTCCTTACGCCCAATAACCTCTCGTTTCATGACCTACTCCAACTGCGAATTGTCATCCGTAAAAACGAAGTCAGGGGAGTACATCTCGGAAAGGACGACGTGTTGGAGGAGTACAGTGCCACAATAACTGACATATGAGTGACCCGTATTCAAAGATTAGGAGGTCACTATGCGCAGGCAACGCTAGGCCTCCTCGCACCGTAACACCTGGATCAGTAAACTATGTGCCGCTGTTGTGTGGTTGCCAACGAAATACAACTTACTGGTTCAAAATGTTCAAATGTGTGTGAAATGATATGGGACTTAACTGCTAAGGTCATCAGTCTTTAAGCTTACACACTAATTGTCCTAATGACAAACACACACACCAATGCCCGAGGGAAGACTCGAACCTCCGCCGGGTCCAGCCGTACAGTCCAGGACTGCAGCGCCCAAGACCGCTCGGCCAACTTACTGGTTCTTGGATAAAGATATCACCCCCATGCAGTCACAGTGCCACTGTGGAGTGCGAGATTGCAAGCCTCGCGATCCTGTTAGATGTGATCGGTTGTTCAAAGAGAGCGACAATGCCTCACTAGCTGGCACAGCCTGTCATGACTCTCCGCAATGCATTAATAGCTGACCTTTAATCGAATCACACCATGTAATACCTTTCCCCTTATCTCTGGTATTCTCATACGGCGGCGTCGTCATCTAATCAACACTCATCCAAGGCATAAATAATATATCCTGCTGCATGTATCATATCTGTGCGTAAAATGCTTCTATACTTCTTCATAACCTCTGTCATCCGTACAACAGTCTTTGGTCTTAAGCATGAACAGGGACATGTATCAATCGCACTGCTCTGAAAAACGTACGGATTAACTAGATAAAGTGAAAAATGTTATGAGCAATAGCCTACTCATACAGTCATTACACTTCGTCCTTTTTCCAGGTTCCCCATGATTCCTCCCTCGGTGAGATCATCCAACATTCTGTGCACGGCTGGGAGATCTCTGGCAACATGCTCCCGCACTTTCATGCCTTTCTGCTGGGTAGTGAATATCTTGATCTATTTCATCCTTAAGTTTTTCGCAGCAGTTCAGTTGGTACATGGTGCTGTTTTTTCAGTTCATGCTTAAGACGAAAGACTGTTCTTGTATGGATGCGCCATGTCAGAGGTCACGTAGAAGCGCGGAAGCATTTTACGCACAGGCATGATACATGCAGCAGGATATCTAAATTACGGCTTGGATGAGTGATGACTAGATGACAACCCCACCGTATTCGAAGACCAGAGGTAAGAGAAAGCGTATTGCGTGGAGTGATTTGATTAAATGCCAGCAATTAATTTTCTGTGTAACTCCACTGAAATCTCACATTTTAAGTAAAATTTAATTCCATAGGGCCCCGCTAGAAGTTAGATCTAACGAAATTTTGTTCTTGTTGTGGTTGCTGTAACGTCATCTGGGGTGCTCTTCTCCTTGCGATGTCACCAGTTTGCACGTGTCGCAAGGGATTCTGCAGACAAAAATAATACACATATGCCTCTAAATACACTCCTGGAAATTGAAATAAGAACACCGTGAATTCATTGTCCCAGGAAGGGGAAACTTTATTGACACATTCCTGGGGTCAGATACATCACATGATCACACTGACAGAACCACAGGCACATAGACACAGGCAACAGAGCATGCACAATGTCGGCACTAGTACAGTGTATATCCACCTTTCGCAGCAATGCAGGCTGCTATTCTCCCATGGAGACGATCGTAGAGATGCTGGATGTAGTCCTGTGGAACGGCTTGCCATGCCATTTCCACCTGGCGCCTCAGTTGGACCAGCGTTCGTGCTGGACGTGCAGACCGCGTGAGACGACGCTTCATCCAGTCCCAAACATGCTCAACGGGGGACAGATCCGGAGATCTTGCTGGCCAGGGTAGTTGACTTACACCTTCTAGAGCACGTTGGGTGGCACGGGATACATGCGGACGTGCATTGTCCTGTTGGAACACCAAGTTCCCTTGCCGGTCTAGGAATGGTAGAACGATGGGTTCGATGACGGTTTGGATGTACCGTGCACTATTCAGTGTCCCCTCGACGATCACCAGTGGTGTACGGCCAGTGTAGGAGATCGCTCCCCACACCATGATGCCGGGTGTTGGCCCTGTGTGCCTCGGTCGTATGCAGTCCTGATTGTGGCGCTCACCTGCACGGCGCCAAACACGCATACGACCATCATTGGCACCAAGGAAGAAGCGACTCTCATCGCTGAAGACGACACGTCTCCATTCCTCCCTCCATTCACGCCTGTCGCGACACCACTGGAGGCGGGCTGCACGATGTTGGGGCGTGAGCGGAAGACGGCCCAACGGTGTGCGGGACCGTAGCCCAGCTTCATGGAGACGGTAGCGAATGGTCCTCGCCGATACCCCAGGAGCAACAGTGTCCCTAATTTGCTGGGAAGTGGCGGTGCGGTCCCCTACGGCACTGCGTAGGATCCTACGGTCTTGGCGTGCATCCGTGTGTCGCTGCGATCCGGTCCCAGGTCGACGGGCACGTGCACCTTCTGCCGACCACTGGCGACAACATCGATGTACTGTGGAGACCTCACGCCCCACGTGTTGAGCAATTCGGCGGTACGTCCACCCGGCCTCCCGCATGCCCACTATACGCCCTCGCTCAAAGTCCGTCAACTGCACATACGGTTCACGTCCACGCTGTCGCGGCGTGCTACCAGTGTTAAAGACTGCGATGGAGCTCCGTATGCCACGGCAAACTGGCTGACACTGACGGCGGCGGTGCACAAATGCTGCGCAGCTAGCGCCATTCGACGGCCAACACCGCGGTTCCTGGTGTGTCCGCTGTGCCGTGCGTGTGATCATTGCTTGTACAGCCCTCTCGCAGTGTCCGGAGCAAGTATGGTGGGTCTGACACACCGGTGTCAATGTGTTCTTTTTTCCATTTCCAGGAGTGTATTTGCACATATCTGCTCTACCCCCTCTCTCAGACCATCTCCTCTGGCCCCAATTTCTTCTTAGCCATGCCCATTTGCTCTTTCACTGCCTGGAATGCACTCTGATAATACCTGCGTAACACACCAGTCCTGCAGGACAGCCGAGGTGTCAGATGTCACCAGACCCTTTCATTCTTACACCTACTGAAAAGACAGACAGGAAAGCGAGTTAATATTCCACTGTCGTACAGTTCTGAACTAAGTTTAAATTTTCGTGTCTGTAGCTCATCGGAATGTTAATTTTAAAATCTGTATCCATCTGAAGACAGTCAGGAAAGGTACCTAATGAAAACTTGTTAAAAATGTATGTTAATAGTTGCACTTAAAAGTAAGAAGTTCTGCACGTTAACCTCATGTAATGGTATTCACCAGTTGAAGATGGTCGCTTGACGAAAACTGACTGTCACTTACACACGTTACAGAAGTTGTAGGTTGAACCGCAATGCCGTGCAACTCCCTTTACAGGAAATATTTATTAATCAATAGAACCTCATCTCACAGAAACTGACGATTTTTCACGCTGTAAGTGCTTCAGGTATAAAGGGATCACTTAGCTACCAGGTGGATGTAATTGAAGTTTAGCTTCTCACAAAGGTCCAACTTGAGTTCTCTTCTCGATAGCCGTACTGCTCACTCACGTTATGGCTTGTCAAATGACATCGCCGATGGCACACCTGCTGGCCAAAACCGGAACTAATTTTTCCAGCATAAATCGGTTTCACTGTAATGAATTAGCATATATACGTCGATTCGCTAGCATAGGGTAATTACACTTCAGATTGGACCTCCGTGGGCTGGTGCACTCTAATTAAACCGATACGGCACCAAAGCACGTTTTATGCCACTCATTGAATCAGAAGGATGGGGTGATGCGATATGTCTATAACCTGAAACTTCCTGGCAGATTAAGACTGTGTGCCAGACCGAGACTCAAACTCGGGAGCTTTGCTTTTAGGGGGCAAGTGCTCTACCATCTGAGCTACCCACTCACGCCTCGTCCTCACAGCTTTACTTCTCCCAGTATCTCGTCTCCTACCTTCCAAACTTCACAGAAGCTCTTCTGCGAACCTTGCAGAACTAGCACTCCTGGAAGAAAGGATATTGAAGAGACATGGCTTAGCCACAGCCTAGGGCATGTTTCCAGTATGAGATTTTCACTCTGCAGCGGAGTGTGCGCTGATATGAAACTTCCTGGCAGATTAAAACTATGCCGGACCGAAACTCGAACTCGGGACCTTTGCGTTTCGCGGGCAAGTCCTTTACCATCTGAGGTACCCAAGCACGACTCACGCCCCGTCCTCACTGCTTTACTTCTGCCTGTATCTCATCTCCTACCTTCCAAACTTCACAGAAGCACTCCTGCGAACCTTGTAGAACTAGCACTTCCTGTCTGCGCAATATGCTTTCCTCCAGAAGTGCTAGTTCTGCAAGGTTCGCAGGAGAGCTTCTGTGACGTTTGGAAGGTAGGAGACGAGATACTGGCGGAATTAAGGCGGTGAGGACGGGGCGTGAATCGATCTTGGGTAGCTCAGTCGGTAGAGCACTTGCCCGCGAAAGGCATAGGTCCCGAGTTCGAGTCTCGGTCCAGCACACAGTTTTAATCTGCCAGGAAGTTTCATATCAGCGCACATTCTGCTGCAGAGCGAAAATCTCATTCTGGATGTCTATAACCTCATCATCGACGGCCATTGAGAGTTGTTAAGTTGTTAAATTTGGTTTTTAGCGTGAAAGTTGTGTTAACGACGTTTTGGTTGGATTCGTATTATAACAGTCTTTGAACCACTACTTTTTCGACCTGTGGCGACTTTCCGAAGCTCCGCCTTGTGTTCCTTCTATCGGTGCAGCACCCCGCTGCCGCTCCTCGGCGCCGTCCACCTCTCGCATTCGCAGTTCGGACAGTGTTTCCTTTTGTCCCCTGTGTAAACTTTATTCTGACGCACTTGGAAACGGCCGGCGCCTCGCGCGCGGCCTTTATGCCGCCAGTCGCAGCAGCCTGCGAGGCCCAGCGCGCTCACAGGGGGTCCGCCACGATTGCTTATCGGAGCGTGAGACCCGGCGGAGGCACAAAGGGCAAAAATGGTCGCCCTAATGGCAATCGCCGTCTCGCGGAACTGAAGCGCCATCTGTCTTTGTTCCTGTGTTGTGCAACGTTCGCGGCGAGGCGTCAAAGAAAATAATTGGCAATGATCTGCTTCAATACCTCATCGTCTTCCAAAGTTGATAACCAGCACTTCTGAGGAAACAGCTTACTTTTAGTACAAAACTAGAGGACGAGATGGCCTTTGGCTTTGTACACTCAGTATCGTTAAGACATCCTGTTCCCTTTGTTCCATTTTCAGTATAGTTTCGATTTTCTGACAATCACTTTGCGGTATACTTTTCGCCTGACAATGACCTCCTGTAAAGGAGAGACACAGAGAAAGTTCCATCATGGTAACACGTTATGTGTCACTCACTCTTTCTCGAAATACTCTCTTGGCGCAATGTATTAATATCACTTCACCGACAAAGTAGCGACTCTGACATGGCTTTCAGATACTTAATATGAAGTGCCTTAGTTGTTTATATATTTGTTTATTTATTTACACTTGTATGTAAGGTCGCAAGACCAGGACCATAAGGCTCTCTTTTATATCTAAAAAGACCTAATCAGTGAGTAAATACGGAACGTCTGCATAGTCTTTTCTGCAGCGAGCCTCACGTGTCTTTCCTTGAAAGATTTGGGTAGTGGTGTTGGGCGTTTGTTGCTGTTATTGTCGAGTTCTTGTGTAGTGACAATGCTTACTATTGCAAAGAGAGCGTTTTTAATGGAAGTGGTTTTCCGTGCTGGAGGAGACTGTGCGGAGCATGTGGGGCGGCAATGCAGATTGCGTTTTCCTGCTTCAAGGTGTCCACATCGTCACTCTGTACTTAGTGTCATTCGTGAATTTCAGTTCGTGGTGGACCATGACCTGGTAGGCCCACAATTTTAAGAGAGTGAAAGCTTGGCGACATAACAGACATCATGTAGTGGAATCCAACAAAATCAGTGAGGAGACAGGGTAAGATAAAATAAGGCTCGTACGGAGAGTGGAAGAAGAACGGGAACGGCTAGTAGTGGTTCAATGTACCCCACACCACGCTCCTTTCGATGACTTGCGGAGTATGTATGTAGACGCAGATGCAGATAACAATCGAATGTTTCACACGTACCCTACGCAAGTGGACTTGAGATTTTCCCATTTCGGCTTTGTTAGACTGTATCACAGAAGTAAAAGTTCGGCACAACGACGGAATGGACTAGCATTTGTTTAGTTTAACATGGAAAGATTTTTTCTAAATTTTTCGATCGACATCTACATTTATACTCCGCAAGCCACCCAACGGTGTGTGGCGGAGGGCATTTTACGTGCCACTGCCATCACTTCCCTTTCCTGTTCCGGTCGCGTATGGTTCGCGGGAAGAGCGACTGCCGGAAAACCTCCGTGCCCGCTCGAATCTCTCTGATTTTACATTCGTGATCTCCTCGGGAGGTATAAGTAGGGGTAAGCAGTATATTCGATACCTCATCCAGAAACGCACCCTCTCGAAACCTGGGCAGCAAGCTACACCGCGATGCAGAGCGCCCTTCTTGCAGAGTCGGCCACTTGAGTTTGCTAAACATCTCCATAACGCCATCACGCTTACCAAATAACCCTGTGACGAAACGCGCCGCTCTTCTTCGGATCTTCTCTATCTCCTCTGTCAATATGACCTGGTACGGATCCCACACTGATGAGCAATACTCAAGTATAGGTCGAACGAGTGTTTTCTAAGCCACATCCTTTGTTGATGGACTACATTTTCTAAGGACTGTCCCAATGAATCTAAACCTGGCACCCGCTTTACCAACAATTAATTTTATATAACCATTCCACTTCAGATCGTTCCGTACGCATACACCCAGATATTTTACAGAAGTAACTGCTACAGTGTTTGTCCGCTATCATATAGACATACAATAATGGATCCTTCTTTCTGTGTATTCGCAACACATTACAAAAAATGGTTCAAACGGCTCTGAGCACTGTGGGACTTAACTTCTAAGGTCATCAGTCCCCTAGAACTTAGAACTACTTAAACCTAACTAACCTAAGGACATCACACACAACCATACCCGAGGCAGGATTCGAACCTGCGACCGTAGCGGTCGCGCGGTTTCAAACTGTAGTGCCTAGAACCGCTCCACCACTCCGGCCGGCAGTACATTACATTGAAACCTTCCCGTCTCCTCTATATCTCTTTTGCTACGCAACCTTCCCTTCTACAATAACCTATGAAATATTCCTTGGCATTTCTATCTCTTGCTTAATAGTAACAAATGAAATCTTCCCTTTGAAATTTATTCTCTTTCTCAGTCTTCGCATACAAATTTAATTGCTGCTTATTGAAAGTGATTTTCTGTTTATTTCGAAGAAACATAGAATGTGTCATCGTCGTGGCCCTCAGACGTTGTCTGCAATAACTCAAAACTGTCCCTTACCTTTTTTACTGTTGCTGGATTGCCATCTGACTGCTACATCGGACTGCGACATGAATATACTTACTCGGGTTTAATATACTCTATTAACTGCTGGTGGGCTGTCATAATAAGTAGCTGTATTTATTACCAAAGTTGACGTTATTCTTTAATAGCAAAGCTGACGTTATTCTTTAATTAATTTGACTGAAGTTACGTAATTCATAGTTATACTTTTTCTTGTCAACAATAAAATTTTTGCAAAGTTTAACGTTGATGGTTTTTGGGATGGATTATAATCAGTAATGCAACACTGCTGGCAAAAATTAATTATATTCTGAAAACGTTTCTTCAAATATTTACTGCTGGTAATGAAATGATTTCACAAACGTTCAAATGGGACTTACTTTTTACAATAATCTTACAACTAGCATTGCGCACACATACCTTCAGTAGTCTTGCGTTTCACAAAGAAATTAATTCAATAATATTAGTTGTTCTTATGATAATAGTTAGCCGATGTCTCCGTACATCCGTTTATAATCTCTTGTAAATCATACCTGGTGGCTGGCAGGCACACTGCTCCTCTCAACCTCTCGGTTCAGACCTGCTACCAACTCGCTTCACATCTCGCGTACTACTGACTTCCTACGAACGCTAAAGTGCGGTCTCTCCTGCCAACAATGCTATCTGGTGCAGACAATCCCTGCTACCTTTACAAAATGTATCAATGCGCGGTCTTTCCCGCTGTTTTCTTATAATGTATCCATACGCCGTCTCTCCCGCCCTTTTTAAAATTATATCAATTTGTGATCTCTCTTTCCAACAATACTTTGGTGCAGACAATACCTGCTACCACAATTATTTCCAACATGACAAATATTAATTATTCCAACTTAATCCTATTAATAAAATACAAACATATTTCATAAATTGTGGTTTGACAATAGGCCATAGAAATATACACGTCTTACAACATTTGTCTATGTTAAGGGTCAGTTGCCACTCCCTGCACCGAGTGCCTATCCGCTGCAGACCTTCCTGCATTTCGCAGCAATTTTCTAATGCTGCAACTTCTCTGTATACTACAGCACCATCCGCGAAAAGCCGCATGGAACTTCCGACACTATCTACTAGGTCATTTATATATATTGTGAAATGCAATGGTCCCACAATACTCCCCTGTGGCACACCAGAGGTTACTTTGTTTATCATGCGACAGTGCGGACCTGTATCGAACGCCTTCCGGAAGTCAAGGAAAATGGCATCTACCTGGGAGCCTGAATCTAATACACTCCTGGAAATTGAAATAAGAACACCGTGAATTCATTGTCCCAGGAAGGGGAAACATTATTGACACATTCCTGGGGTCAGATACATCACATGATCACACTGACAGAACCACAGGCACATAGACATAGGCAACAGAGCATGCACAATGTCGGCACTAGTACAGTGTATATCCACCTTTCGCAGCAATGCAGGCTGCTATTCTCCCATGGAGACGATCGTAGAGATGCTGGATGTAGTCCTGTGGAACGGCTTGCCATGCTATTTCCACCTGGCGCCTCAGTTGGACCAGCGTTCGTGCTGGACGTGCAGACCGCGTGAGACGACGCTTCATCCAGTCCCAAATATGCTCAATGGGGGACAGATCCGGAGATCTTGCTGGCCAGGGTAGTTGACTTACACCTTCTAGAGCACGTTGGGTGGCACGGGATACATGCGGACGTGCATTGTCCTGTTGGAACAGCAAGTTCCCTTGCCGGTCTAGGAATGGTAGAACGATGGGTTCGATGACGGTTTGGATGTACCGTGCACTATTCAGTGTCCCCTCGACGATCACCAGTGGTGTACAGCCAATGTAGGAGATCGCTCCCCACACCATGATGCCGGGTGTTGGCCCTGTGTGCCTCGGTCGTATGCAGTCCTGATTGTGGCGCTCACCTGCATGGCGCCAAACACGCATACGACCATCATTGGCACCAAGGCAGAAGCGACTCTCATCGCTGAAGACGACACGTCTCCATTCGTCCCTCCATTCACGCCTGTCGCGACACCACTGGAGGCGGGCTGCACGATGTTGGGGCGTGAGCGGAAGACGGCCTAACGGTGTGCGGGACCGTAGCCCAGCTTCATGGAGACGGTTGCGAATGGTCCTCGCCGATACCCCAGGAGCAACAGTGTCCCTAATTTGCTGGGAAGTGGCGGTGCGGTCCCCTACGGCACTGCGTAGGATCCTACGGTCTTGGCGTGCATCCGTGCGTCGCTGCGGTCCGGTCCCAGGTCGACGGGCACGTGCACCTTCCGCCGACCTCTGGCGACAACATCGATGTACTGTGGAGACCTCACGCCCCACGTGTTGAGCAATTCGGCGGTACGTCCACCCGGCCGCCCGCATGCCCACTATACACCCTCGCTCAAAGTCCGTCAACTGCACATACGGTTCACGTCCACGCTGTCGCGGCATGCTACCAGTGTTAAAGACTGCGATGGAGCTCCGTATGCCACGGCAAACTGGCTGACACTAACGGCGGCGGTGCACAAATGCTGCGCAGCTAGCGCCATTCGACGGCCAACACCGCGGTTCCTGGTGTGTCCGCTGTGCCGTGCGTGGGATCATTGCTTGTACAGCCCTCTCACAGTGTCCGGAGCAAGTATGGTGGGTCTGACACACCGGTGTCAATGTGTTCTTTTTTCCATTTCCAGGAGTGTATTTTCTGGGTCTCGGGACAAATAATGCGAGTTGGGTCTCACACGATCGCAGTTTCCGGAATCCATGTTGATTCCTACAGAGTAGATTCTGGGTTTCCAGAAATGAAATGATACGCGAGCAAGAAACATGTTCTAAAATTTTACAACAGATCGATGTCAGAGATATAGGCCTATAGTTTTGCGCATTTTCTCGATGACCCTACTTGAAAACTGGAAGTACCTGTGCTCTTTTCAAATCATTTGGAACCTTCCGTTCCTCTAGAGACTTCCGGTACACGGCTGTTTGAAGGGGGGCAAGTTCTTTCGCGTACTCTGCGCAGAATCGAATTGGTATACCGTCAGGATATGCTGCAACAGTTTATTATACTCAGTTTAGTTCCTATCCTAAATTAGGTCAAGGTCAGTTACTGATTTTTGTTTTGAAACGGCAATTGCATACCATCTTTATTCAGTGCTTAAGCTATTGAATGACATAATGGTGCGGTTTAAGTGCGTAATCCGCAACGGAGCCTAGCTGAAACCAATCAAAACTGTCGCTATCTCGTTTCTTTGTAGCACATTGGGGATAAAAAAACGTCGGTAATAAATTTATTACACTTCCTCTCTTCATAGGAATTACACTGCAGGTTTTCCGTTCGGAAGATTTTCTATAAAGCAAAGAAAGAACCTTGGTACTGGTAAGATAATAACCGTCAACTATTCGTGTGATAGCCGTTTCCTCTTAACAGATCAACAGTTTCAAATTAATTTAATTGAGCGTCCAGATTCTGTCGTTTCCGTTTATTGCTGGATAAACGACGGTGAACGATTTTGCATTTTTCTACCAGCTTCTTTCGGCACAATAATTTGAAGAAGGTTACCTTAAAAATATGACTTTATCAGTATCTCCCAAATGATACACTTGTCCTTGAAATCTCTTATTTACCTTCCGACTTAGTCAATAAATTAGTTTTATTTAATAAAAGTTCAACTGTAAATTCAAAAAATCTGTATATTAAAATTTCCAGCACAACAATGGTATCTCAAAAGCAAACTAGACAGCAACTGGACGTAAATAATTTAGCAACGTTTCAATTTATTTTTGTAACAATTGAATACCATGGTGTGCTGAAAAGTAATGTGTACAAATTTTGTACGTGAAAACTCCAGGCAGATTAAAAATGTGAGCCGGACCGAGACTGAAACTCTGGACTTTGGCCTTTCGCGGGAAAGTGCTGTACCCGACCGCGGTGGCCGTGAGGCTCTAGGCGCTACAGCCCAGAACCGCGGGACTGCTACGGCCGCAGGTTTGAATCCCGCCTCGGGAATGGATGTGTGTGATGTCCTTAGGTTAGTTAGGATTAAGTAGTTCTAAGTTCTAGGGGACTGATGACCTAAGATGTTAAATCCCTTAGAGCTCAGAGCCATTTGAACCATTTTTTGTTGTGTCACTTAGCTCCTTCTGCGTGTTTGTACTATCAGTGGCGCATTCGGCTGTTGCTTTACTTTTATGGATGATAATGCACAACCACATTTAATTGCGCAGTTGGAGGAGCTATTGGAACGAGAGAATATTCAACCAATTGACCGGCCTGCCAGTATTCCTGACTTAAGTCCAAGGAGCACATGTGGGAAGCGATGGGGAGAAGCGAATCTATGCACCAACGACCATTCAGCGTTATCATCCGTTCTGGTTCAGGAACGGAACACCCTATCACAAGAACTCCTTACCAGCCTAGTGGCCACATGGGAAAGCGTCACAGTGCTTGCGTTGCTGTAGGTCGTGATCACATATTCTGTCAAGAACAATGTTCCGACTTTTGTAACTCCAGGGAGGGGACTGTCATGAATCGCGGTCACTTAAGTGTAATTACTGTTTTTGAATAAAAATGTCATTTCTGTTGGTCTCATTGTGTATTGCTTGCAGTTACCTTCTGTACTGTACTGTTCTATAGTAATTCTTTCTGTGTATCGCTCAAGTTTTATAGAGCTAGGTTACTTGGCACTGAAACATTTTGCGAAAGTTACATTCGGTTTTAATTTTCTTGCCCACAGTATTACAGGCTCCATTATCCATAAACGGTTTCACTGGAGTGGAACGCGGAAACCTTCATTAGAGATCAAGTTCGTTTAGTAGCACACCGACGTTCATTTACAGTTTTGCTTTTGGTGTGCATTGGAACTGTAACTACCACTTTCAAGAGTTTCAAAGTTTCATTCAATGTACCACAAAGATTATCATCTATTTTTAAGAGTTCGAATCTCCACACATACTTTCGAAATCCTCTCTGCATTCAATTGCAGCTCTGAAAGAAGTTGTCAAATTCGAGGAGTAACTGGTGAATTTGTCTGATAGAAAAAGTGGGGCTGCGTTAGGTGTCTAGTGAACATTAATCTGTCAGTCGCCCCGTAACATTATAGCACCACATACTTTTTTTGCCTTTCGCTGTTGACTGCACATCTCTCCTCCGTATTCAGTTCTCCCTCTTTTGTGACACTCGTGCAAATCGACAATATTGTTTTAATTTCACGCTCAATAGCCATCAGCTGATTTTGCTCACAAGTCAGGTCAGTATCCCTTTTTTCTATACAAATTATACGCATGGATCATAATTTTATGAAATAAAAAGAACCAGAAAAGGAAACTTTCGTCCTCTAAAGTCGTTTTAACCCACAACGTTGTAGGATGGTGTTTTCATTATACAGCTTATCCCTGTTGTTCTTATTACTCATGGACTTGATAATATCTTCCCTGTATTCCAAAACAGCATTGACACTCCTTGACTGGATATTCGTCGGAGCAGCCACTGAGCGTACTAGTCGTTTTCGTACTATTTCGTCGACAAATCCTGTTCTTTGTAGAGATGCTGAAAAGAAGTTGCAAATTCGCTAAAGTTTGGTGAAAAATATTGGTACATTTTTATTAATCGATACGGCTATTAGCATAGTGAGAGTAATTCGGTTGCCGTAGCAATGAATTTATATACGCTGAAAAATGTTTCCTTAACATTAACCTTTACCACACGTGAGGAGCCATTCATGAATGCTACGTCATCATACGAGTCTGCTACTAGTTCGTTTGGACAATTCTCAAAGTGGTGATTTATCTGTTCGATGACTTACACTGACGAAGACTGGGAACTAAGCTTTCCCGGTGCCACGAAGTCCCAAAGTCTTATAACCGATTTACCATTAATGATGTACCTACATACTACAACCATCTGGAAAATGCAGGCTGCATCAATGCTTTCGTAAGGTATTACAGCCAAATATTAAACGTCTTTGATTTCCTTTCTGATTTCCTCCTGGCAGATTTGAAGCAGGCACTGGATGAGATCATTCTGGATGGTTTTAGATATGCCTCTGAAAACTGTTGCTTTTTCTAAATCCAATTTTAACACAGTCTAATTGTGCACTAAAATTAATCAAGGCACAATTGATTTGAAGATGATTCAATCTCATCATGTCGACTGAGAGCAAGTTCCACTGCACCACAGAAACATATACAGTTAAAAATTAGGTTAAATATAAAACTATTGCCGGTAACATTTTGGTTGTGTACTGCAACAGATCTTCTGTACCCACTGTCTAAGTGAGTTGCTATATTTACATTCGCTAGACTTGCCAGATTCAAAACGTTATTCACATGGATGGAAGAAAGTTCGTGTGTCCTAACATTGTCATGGAGGTGTTGAAGATCATAGACACCGTGTTTAGTTCACGAACGCTCTCCTCCAAATAACAACTAAGGAAATAAGGTGATTCGCAAATCCCAGTCTTACATACATTCATCCTTGCAGTACGGTTAAGAGGCACATTTTCTACTGAAATGACGATTTTTCGTTTCAACTGTCTGTGAAATTGTCAAAATAGCAGTTGGCCTACCTGTTGTTGTTGTGGTCTTCAGTCCGAAGACTGGTTTGATGCAGCTCTCCCTGCTACTCTGTTCTGTGCAAGTCTCTTCATCTCCGAGTTACTACCTACATCTCTCTGAATCTGCTTACTATATTCATCTCTTGATCTCCCTCTACGAATTTTGCCCGACACGCTTCCCGCCAGTACTAAACTGGTGATCCTTTGGTTTCTCATAATGTGTCTTACCAGCAGATCCCTTCTTTTGGTCATGTTGTACCACAAATTTCTTTTCTCCCCAAAATATTCAGTACCTCATCATTAGTTACGTGATCTACCCATCTAATCTTCAGCATCCTTCTCTTGCACCACATTTGAAATGCTTATATTCTCTTCTTGTCTAACATGTTTATCGTCCATGTTTCACTTCCATATACGACGACAGTCCTTACAAACACTGGGTGCTCAAAAAGTCAGTATAAATTTCAAAACGGAATAAATCACGGAATAATGTAGATAGAGAGGTACAAATTGACACACATGCTTGGAATGACATGGAGTCTTATTAGAACCAAAAAAATACAAAAGTTCAAAAAATGTCCGACAGATAGCGCTTCATCTGGTCAGAATAGCAACAATTAGCATAACAAAGTAAGACAAAGCAAAGATGATGTTCTTTACAGGAAATGCTCAGTATGTCCACAATCATTCCTCGACAATAGCTGTAGTAGAGGAATAATGTTGTGAACAGCACTGTAAAGCATGTCCGGAATTATGGTGAGGCATTGGCGTCGGATGTTGTCTTTCAGCATCCCTAGAGATGTCGGTCGATCACGATACACTTACGACCACCAAACGACGCGCAAGAGATCTTTCACGCCTCTAGCAATATGGCGTGGAGTGCCATCCTGCATAAACATCGTTCGTTCCAGCAGGTGTTTATCAGCCAGGCTGGGGATGATGCGAATCTGTAACATATCGGTGTACCTCTCACCCGTCACGGTACCAGTTACTAATCCAGAATCACGCATTTAGTCGAAAAAAAAACGGCCCGATAGCGGTAGATGTGGTAAATCCAACCCATACCATGATTTTCTCGTCGTGCAATGGAGTTTCCACGACAGTTCTAGGATTTTCGGTAGCCCGAATTCTGCATTTGTGGGCGTTCACAGACCCTCGGAGCGTAAAATGAGCTTCGTCGGTCCACAACACGTTAGTCAACAAATCGTTACCTTCCGTCATCTTTTGAAACGCCCACACCGCAAATGCCTTCCGCTTCACTAATTCGCTGATGGATTTTGTACGTATAGCATCGGAGGGTACGCCTCAATGCCATCCAAACATTAGTGTATGGAATGCCGATTCGACGTGCGACTACACGAGCGCTGACTTCCCCGTGCATACGGTTGACGAAACCGCTACAGTCTCCATTTCTTCCTGAACTGTCTCAGCAGCATTACGCCTTGTGCTCGGTCGACCACTACGGGGTCTATCGTCTACACAACCCGTGTCTTCAAACTTCGAAGTCATTCTCGCCACAGCTGCATTTGTCAACGGACCTTTACCCGTTCGAATCCCCTTCCTATGGCGATAGGATCGTAATGCTGAACGAGCATATTCCCCATTCTGGTAATACAGCTTCACTAGAACGCCTTATCACGTAACGTCTGCTGGCGCATCTGATTCTCTCTCTCATTACAGCTCCTTTTATACACGACTGTTATGCGCAGTCACTGACGTTTTGCTATCCAGCGCCATCTGTCGGACATTTTGTGAACTTTGTTTTTTTTTTGGTTCTAATAAAACCCCATGCCATTCCAAGCATGTGTGTCAATTTTTACCTCTCTATCTACATTATTCCGTGGTTTATTAAGTTTTCATATTTATACTGACTTTTTGATAACCCGGTACTTTCAGAAAGGACATCCTGACGCTTAAATCTATACTCGATGTTAAAAAATTTCTCTTCTTTAGCAAAGTTTTTCTTTCCACTGCCATTCTGCGTTCTATATCCTCCCTACTTCGACCGTCATCAATTATTTTGCTTCCAAAAAAGCAAAACCCATTTACTACTTCAAGTCCCTTATTTCCTAATCTAATTTCCTCAGCATCGTCTGATTTAATTCGACTACATTAAAATATCTTCGTTTGGATTTTGTTTAAGTTCATCTTATATCCTCCTTTCAAGATACTGTCTATTCCATTCAAATGTTCTTCCAAGTCCTTTGCTGTCTCTACCAAAATTGCAATGTCATCGACAAACCTCAAGGTTTTTATTTCTTCCCCCTGGACTTTATTCCCTACTCCAAATTTTTCTTTTGTTTCCTTTACTGATCGCTCAATATGCAGATTGAATATCGTCGGGGATAGGCTACAACCCTCTCACATTCCCTTCTCAATCACTGCTTCCCTTTCATGCCCATCGAGTCTTATATCTGCCATCATGTTTCAGTATGAATTGAAAATAGACTTTCAGTCCCTGTATTTTACACTGTACCTTCAAAATTTTGGAAGAGACCATTCCAGTCAACAATGTCACAAGTTACCTCTAAGTCTACAAATGCTACAAACGTAGGGTTGCCTTTACTCAACTTGTCTTCTATGAGAAGTCGTAGGGTCAGTATTGCCTCGCGTGTTCCTACTTTTCTCCGGAATCCGAACTGATCTTCTCCGAGGTCCGCTTCTACGAGTTTTTCCATTCTTCTGTAAATGATTCGTCTTAGTATTTTGCAGCCATGACTTATTATACTGATAGTTCAGTAATTTTCACATCTGTCATCACCTACTTTCTTCGGAACTGGAATTATTATATTCTTCTTGAAGCCAGGGTATTTCACCCGTCTCCTACATCTTGCTCGGCCTACCTAGTCTCTTGATTTCCAATTTTTCTTCAAACATGTGTAAACTGAACGGTTTAGACAGCAAGGAAATTACATGATTCATTGTTTCATTTCTTCACTTATTACTGAGCCTCAAATTTCGCAATGGAACACGCTAAATTAATAAACACAACACACAACAGATGGTTACCTCGCTCGCAGCTACACGTGAACTGCTAAGGAAGTGCGAGAATCCCTCTTTTATGGCAGATACGAGCTATCCGGTTATCTCTGGAAGAGTTCGGACCCTCTTTCTGTTTCTGGCAGAGTGGCTTGGGTATTTGTACACTCAAGGCCTGGGCACGAGAGCGGTGTTTCCAACCAAGCATTGCCCCTCCCTCCCCCCCTCCCTCTGCAGCCTGAGATACCATAGTCCATGTTTGTAGGCGCATTTCAAGCCAAAGGCGTCTTCGGCTCATTTCCGTCCCACTCGGCTTCGTTCGGTGTTTAGAGCGAGAGCCCGGACAGTTCAAAAGAGATAACAGACGCGCCACTACTGGACCAGAAAGCTCCAAAAGCAAACATGTTAGGACAGAATTATTTCTGGGGACATCGCACATCTGCAAACTTATCCAGGAGCCGCCCTTGGCTCTAAAATTATTATTAAACAGCAAATCTACACTCATGCTCATAAATTAAGGATAATGCTGATACATGAGGAAACAACACTCTGGTGGGCGGTTTGCGGGTTTGCCTCTGCCTATGACCATGCGGTGCATTTGACCTCCGGTCGTCGCACGGTGGCGCTGGCAGCAGTCATATGAAAAGGTGTGTTGGTGCATGTCAGAGTATGGTGCAGCGAGTAAGTGTGCAGACGTTTTCAGACGTACTAATGGTGACTGTGTGTTGAAAATGTCTCAAAGAACACATGTTGATGACATTATAAGGGGTGTAATATTAGGGCGACTGGGGCCTGGTCAAACTCAACAGGCCGTAGCACGGGCCCTCTGTGTGCCATAAAGTGTGATCTCAAGATTATAGTAACGATTCCAGCAGGGAGGAAACGTGTCCAGGCGCCACAGTACGGGACGTCCACAGTGTACAACACCACAAGAAGACCGATATCTCGCCATCAGTGCCCGGAAACGGACACGGGGTACTGCAGGTAGACTTGCTCACGACCTTACCACAGGTACTGGAACAGTTGTTTCCAGACACACAGTCTACAGACGACTGAACTGATATGGTTTATTCTCCCGGAGACCTGCAAGATGCATTCCAGTGACCCCTGATCACAGGAGAGCCCGTAAAGCCTGCGGTCAAGATCACAGTACATGGTCATTGGAACACAGATCCCAGGTTATGTTCACGGACGAGTCCATATATAGTCTGAACAGTGATTCTCGCCGGGTTTTCATCTGGCGTGAATCAGGAACCTGATACCAACCCTTTAATGTCCTTGAAAGGGATCTTTATGGAGGTCGTGGTTTGATGTTGTGGGGTGGGATTATGATTGGTGCACGTACATGTCTTTGACAGAAGAACTGTAACAGGTCAAGTGTATCGCGACGTCATTTTGCACCAGTACGTTCGCCTTTTCAGGGGGTGCAGTGGGTCCCACCTTACTACTGATGGATGATAACGCACGGCCCCACCGAGCTGCCATGGTGGAAGAGTACCTTGAAACAGAAGATATCACGCGAATGGAGTGACCTGCCTGTTCTCCAGACCAAAACCCCATCGAGCACGTCTGGGATGTCTCGGTCGACGTATCGCTGCACGTCTTCAAACCCCTAGGACACTTGAGGAGATCCGACAGGCACTGGTGCAAGAATGGGAGGCTATACCCCAGCAGCCACTCGACCACATGATCCAGAGTATGCCAACCCAGACTGCGGCCTGTGTACGTGTCATGGTGATCATATCGCATATCGATGTCGGGGTACATGCGCAGATCTTTGTAATTATTCGATGTAAGAGTTTTGTAGCACGGTTTTCTCAACTTATAACCAATGCCGTGGACTTACAGATCTGTGTCGTGTGTATTTCCTATGTGCCTACCCTATTAGCGCCAGTTTTGCGTAGTGCCACGTTGTGAGCCACCACATTCTGCAATTATCCTTACTTTATAAGCATGGGTGTATAATGCACCTTCATTAGCTTTACAAATGAGTATTATATTCACAGGCCATTATTTCAGCTGAATTTCATAAATGCGCAATTTTTATCAACGTTGCTGGAGAAGCATGGATATTGTTATACGGTATGTGATATTAATTTTGTGATAGTTATTTATTGCCAAATTATAGACCTGTTACCTGATGTTTAAAACAGGTCGTACATCTTACAATTTGCGTTTTTCATCTTTTTACAGTTTTCGTTTCTTTTGTTTTATATACAACATTTACAAAGAATGATACTTTTTAAAATAACAATAATTTAAGGTTGAAATACAAATAAAATTTTGTAGTTTTTAAGAAGCTTATAAAAAGAAGATAGGATAGGATAGAGATCTGCGGTCTCTGTCAGTCAACAGGCGAGGTCGGCCTGTACGCTTTTGTGCCGCGCGTGTCTCTTCACGTTTCCACTTCACTATCGCATCGGAAGGACCTAGGGATGTTTAGGAATGTGGAAATCTCGCGTACAGACGTATGACACATGTGACACCCAATCACCTGACCACGTTCGAAGTCCGTTAGTTCCGTGGAGAGCTCCATCTGCTCTCTCACGATGTCTAATGACTACTGAGGTCGCTGATATGGAGTACCTAGCAGTTTGTGGCAGCACAATGCACTTAATATAAAAAACGTGTTTTTTGGGGGTGTCCGAATACTTTTGATCATATAGTGTATCTACATAAATATGAACGTCCACTTCTGACTGCCCCTCTTCAGTATGAAAGACCGGAGTTTCGCAGCCTTGGTATCTGAAAATTTGCACAACTGCCGAGAATAGTTACCAGCAATTTCATTCTAACTATAAAACCTTCAGCTACTAAATTAAATGACTTTATTTACTCTGTTTCAGTCCAAATTACCTTGATATGAATGTACGTCTAGAAGAAATTTTCAATAGTTAGTCGCATGTGTTACCGCACAGTTTGTCAGACCCTATAAGCAATGTCTAGAAAATACGTAATTCATGTATAACGGCAGAACAGTAGTCGGATATAATCGTATGGGCCGTAAAATACGCGGTCATCAGTAGTTTGGCTTCTTGAAGGTGAACCGAAACCAACAATATCGATTCGTTCGTGAAGATATCCAAAAAAATAACCGCTTGTTTCTCTTGTTACACTTGTCGTGTCGTAACTACTGCTTCTGAAGGTCAAAGACGCATGAACAATCTACATTAATTTGCCATCACAAATAATTAATGAAAACAGAAAAATTAGCGGAAATTGTCATATCGTTTTTGTCGTTACAGTCTGACTGTCATACAAGTAAAACAACCGATTACGTGACGAAGAGAAGTATTTTATTACTGCCGCAATGCCGGTAATCATCTAATTTATTGTCTAACGGCTTCATGTAGTTCCCTTATACCAAGTATAACATGTGTAGATTTCGATTTTCGTCACCTCAGGAGGCTACGCAATACTACAATAAGCATGCTTTGTTGTAGCAACAGCAGAACGAAAAAAAAAGAAAAAAAAGCTTCACTGAATGCAGAACTGTATACATTTCAAAGGTGTTTTAGAAACAATCAATTTTTTATTGTTTCTGTGTAATCTTAAAAAGTAAGCCCTCGTATCTGATCTCTGCTACACATCGAAAGACAGACACAGATGTAGAAGTTTTCAGAAAATGCTTCGGGAGACGCCGCTTCTTAGAAGCGAAATCCTAAGTCTTCCAGGTCCAGTAATGAGTAGTAGACAAAGTACTTCCTGCATTAAAACGACGTATTACGAAATTCCAGAGTCCTTCCCGAAAGTAATTTTCCATTCCAGATAACCTGTCCAGAAATTCAGCTCACTATGAGAGAAGAGAGGTCAGTGACATCAATCTTCGTAGTCGTGGGCAGCACAGCTTCTTTAGGATAACAGCTGGAACGAGCAGCGGAATTCAGTTACCCCAAGATTGCTTGGCAGAACTATTAAAAGTGTTTCTAATAATGTTACACGATATCGTGAACCTCCTCAGCTCCATAGTGAAAGACGCAAGAGACGCCCTAGGTAGTATTACATTCGCCAAATTCTCGTTCCCGTAATTAAATTCCTTGCGAAAGCGATAGGAGTTGAGAATGGTTATTTTTACAATGAGACCTTTTTGCTTCTTGGCAATACATGAGCAGTACCCCCAGATTTGAAAACTGGGAGGATATTCATCTACCAGAAATTTGTGCTCATCGTTCATAGCATCCGTATGTGTCTCTACCAAATTTGTGACAAATTTTACTTTTTTTTCTTTCAATTTAATTTCGCCCGCTGTTTCAGCTTAGTATCCTGCTTGTTTGTGGCACCATCATTTCACAATGTATTGTGTATATTCCGGCAAGTTACGCTATTCAAGTGTTTGTACTTTTCGACTTCACGAATTCTTTTCTTTTACACTACTGTCATCATCTAACATTCAAAAAAGATTCTTTTAGGGGGTTTTATGAGTAGACACAACTGTTTGAGAAACTGCGTTTTCTTAGCTCATTAAAGATGGCAGTACAAGACATCTGCAGACTGTAAGTACATAGGTCTCAAACGAAGTCCCAGCATCGGAAACAGCTACACATGTCGAGTGCTTATAGTTGAATGTGTAGCGCTATATTATGCCCTAGAGGAGGCGATAGTTGTGTTACCTTCAAAAACAAAGTAAGGTAATTGTCTTCCTGAGAGTACTTCGGTCTACTACAGGCTACGTGAAAAAATCGTGGCGCCGATGGTGCTTCATTCTTATGATAGATATGTACATCGTTTCTCACCTTCAGTACTCAGACCCTGGGATCACAGTAAAGATCGGTTCAGAAAACTATAATGCATTTTAACTACACGATGCGAGTGGATTCACTATCTGTTATGCCTATGAAAATATCTTAATAATTAGTGCACAAACATACTCATGTATTTATCAATGCAATGTAAAACAAAACTGAATGTAAATTTATGTATATCCACGTTTCATACGATTCCTGTGCAGTGCATAAGTAAAAGGTACTGCTTTGATCTGGTAGGAAAAATTTAATTAGTGCAAATTTTTTTTTAAAGACGGAGTGAGAAATGAAAGCAGAGAGTTGTTGCTGGACCGTGTTTGTCAACTGGTATGGCACTGACGGGCCGTTTAACTAGCAGAAAAGAGTGATAATTTTACGGAAGGGAAGCAGTTTCCTTTGTGATTAAAGTCGGAAGATTTCATGTGAAGGCAGGTTGGGTGTTCAGATACTAGAGTAATAGGGAAGTTACCAGAAGATTGTTGCAATAAATTACTAAACTTGAAATTATCTGTGAAGGTGAAGAGACAAAAGAAATAACACTGAGCAGAAGATCGACGCAGGACAGAATATTATGAAGACGAAGAACAAAGACACGTGAAGAACGATACGGATCCAGTCATCCCCTCCAACTACAGGGAATTATTTCACCTCAGAAACAAAGATCTGCACTACAACGTCAATCTGGACTACTTTATAAAAGTTATAGTTATCGATGTCTTGTGTTTCAGAAGGCGCACAGTGAAGAGATTGATTAATGTTAAAGAGGCACCTAATGTTAACTACCGAAGTATTTGCTGAAATTAAAAGTTACAATAGTTGGCCTTCTACAGTCACCTTTCCAGGTAATGACTAGTAGAGCAATGAAGAAACGCTCGCGAGAGATAATGTTTCTTGTGGCATAATTTTCTGGTCAAATCTGTTTGCAGAGACAGCACCAAAAGAAATGGATTTTAACGTTTGGTATGTCATTACTAAATTAATTTTTCCATATTTAAGGTGGAGGAGCTTCAGTGCTGTGGATGAATTACCTGAAAAAAATACTGTAAACAGACAATTTTTTGTGTAGTTTTATTTAATCAAGGGCATGTTCCGGGCTTTCAGCCATCTTTATATAACGTAATAAATTTATACATTTATCGGTATAACTATATTGAAATATGCAGCAGCCGTGAGCATAATAACTGATTAGCTACAATGATTCTCGAGTTATCAACTTACTTTTAATTCACTGTGTGAAGTTACTGTTGTTCTGTAAAATATGTCTCATTTTCTATGCGTTTATATCCATAGAGCCAAAATTTTAGGTTCAACAAAGAGTTTTTTACATTAGAAGCTACATATGAGATGAAGTTACAAATTTCTTACACATTCCAAAATTACTTCTGAAGACACTTACACACAAGCCTCGGTATGATCTCAGATTAGCTCGGTACGTAACGTCCAAACTGTAAGCAGTGCTTTCCCGTAACTGGACTCTCAAGTAACTTCGGAAAATGCTATGTGTTCATTTCTGAATAAAAGTATTTATTATTGCACCAGTGCTTCATGGAAGACCACATACCAAACAATGAAAAGAGACACAATGCCCAAAGTACAAGCTCACCTGTGTAATCTGAGATCATACCGAGGCTTGTGTGTAAGTGTCTTCAGAAGTAATTTTGGAATGTGTAAGAAATTTGTAACTTCATCTCATATGTAGCTTCTAATGTAAAAAACTCTTTGTTGAACCTAAAATTTTGGCTCTATGGATATAAACGCATAGAAAATGAGACATATTTTACAGAACAACAGTAACTGTTGCTGCTGTTTCATCGCGATAACAGCATTTGTTCAACGTAATGGTTGTTACGGAAAGATACTGGTTGTTCACACTGATGTTCATCATGAGATTCATTCGGAGTTGCTATGGGTTTTGGCCTTTCAGCGCTGCAGCCTGTGGGAGCATTTTTAGTTTCGACATGGACCATAACAAGAACATAATGTCTTTCGCCGCTACAAAATCATGGCCGTTAAACACTCCGTAGCAATTCTGGGCGTGTGGTGTGCCGCACTTTTCCTGATAGGCTACATTAAAAATTTGTTTCTGAAGCAGGGTAAATAAGAACATAACATGACTAAACAGAGTCCGTGAAACGCACGCTGTGTGAGGTAGTCATTTAAAGCAATAAATAAATAAATAAATAAATAAATAAATAAAAAATAAAAAAATGAATGGTATCCAAACCCGGTCATTCCAAGGATACTGAAAGCTCTGAAAGTTATAAATTTGAAATTTCTTTAAAGGCATGAATAACTCAAGATCCGGCGTGACTTTCATACGACAAAAATATTGCTATGTTTAAAGAAAAGTCATTGAAATGTCCAAAGATATTGACGTTCTAAGAGAAATTAATACTGCGTATAATAAGGTGAGGCATATTGTCAAATGGGAGAGACAGGTAGCCCGTCAGTTGCCCGTCACTGTACAAGATACCATAAAAAATTAAATGACAAATTGTGACTGACAATTCACATTTGCGAGTACTTTTGATAATCGTTTTCTAAATATAGCGGCAAAAATAGAATTAAGTGGTTCAGTTAAAGCAGCAATACAATAAATTAAACACACCATTTCTCAAAGTTTTATGACACTGGAACTATCACTAATATACTTCGCTGAAATTAATAGAATCATAAAAATTCTAAAAAAATTATAGTTCCTGTGATATTTATGGAATTTCGTACAGAATTCTGAAACACTTTTCTGACGTAACAAGTAACGGCGTTGGTGATGTATGTCATATATTACTGTCACAGGGAATACCTCCAGATGGATTAAAATATGCAACTGTTAAACTTCTTTATAAGAAAAGTGACAAGCAAGACTTGAACACCTGTCGTCCAGTTTCTTTAGTGAAAACTTGCTCCCAAATATTCCCAAAGTATAATGTACTCAAGAGAGATCTTGCATTTAAGTAGAAACACTATACATTGCATATCACAACATGGATTCCAGAATAGTTGCTCTGCGGAGAATAGTATTTATCCCATCAACCACCAAATATTACAAGTCTTAAGTACTAAAATATCGCCAGTGGCTATTTTCTATGAAATTTTCAAGGCGTTTGAATGTCTAGGTCACGTTGCACTCTTAGAAAAAACATAATTTTTCATCGTTTTACACACACAACTCGTCTGAATCATAAGTAACAGACAGAATGGAAAATGTTGTGGTGAATAATTCAAACAATATTCCAGAGGGAGAAAATGACTGTATCTGAGGATAAATCATGAAGTGAGTCCTATATGGTGCAACTTTGGGGTGACCTATATTCTTTATATATGTGAAAGATGTCCAACTTATCATTCAACAAACAGAACTTGCACTTTTTGTTGAAGATACTACTGTAATAATAAGCTACATTAGAGGAAAGTCAATAGATGTTGTTAAAAAATTATTATGTGGTTTCTCAGTACTCGACTCTCCTTAAATTATGGGGAAACACACTATACTCGTTCTGCATATAAGATAGTCATTCCAACAGTCGATGTGCCACATGAACAGGAGTCAGTAAATAGGATAGAATGCTCTAAATTTTTGAGTGTACATGTTGATGAAAACTTGAAATGGAAGAAGGAAATTACTGAGTTTATAAAACATGATGAAAAATGCATTCCCTTTCCAAATATCCCAAAGCTTTCTTTTACTGCTTACCGAGTGTGAAGACTGAATAATTCTGTTAGAGGTTTACAACCATGCCTCACTATTCAAGTACCATCACCCTTTCGTATTCTTGAATCCTGTAACTGCAGTCAGCTTTCTACACTACTTACAGATAACCTGTCACTACCTATATTTTACCCCTGCTAGCTTCAGAATTTCAAAAAGTGTATTCCAGCCAACACAGTCAAAGCTTTTCTAAATGTACAAATACTACAACGGCATTTATAGAATTTGTAAGTTAATAGAAAGCTTTTGACTTTGTTGACTCGAATATACTCTTTAAAATTCTTCAGCCACCAGGGATAAAATACAGGTAGCAAACATGTAGAACTAGTATAGAAAATACTGGAATTCTGCTACCTTGAAAACATACTAACAAATGACGGGTGATGCAGGGGAGAGGAGTCTACTACTATAAAAAATTGGCTTTAATTTGAGGAAAAAATTTCTAAGGATGTGTGTTCCGACCGTAGCATTATATGGAAGTGAATCATGGACTGTGGGTAGTGTAGAAAAGTAGAAAAGAAGGTAATCCCAGTGTTTGATATGCTGTGCTACAGAAGAATGTTGAAAATTAGTTGGAATGAAAAAACAAGGAGTGAGAAAGTTCTCCACAGAATCGGCGAAGGAAGCAACATATCGAAAAGATTGAAAAGACCTGCAACAAGAAAGGACAGTATAAAAGAGGCAAAAATGCATTCCACTAGAGGAAGCTGTAGACTGCAAAAGAACTGGAGGAACAGTTGAGCAGAATGGTTGTAAGAAATTGTAAGATGAACAGCGCCAAAGCTAAATAATGACAAGAGAGCGTAGTCTGCTAAGAGCATTAGATCAGGAAATGAAACACAAAATGTGACACACGAGTTTTGCTGTTTGGAATGGTAGATGGTTGACAATGATCGAAGTAGAGATGGTACACAGGCTAGCAGTAGCAAAACAGGAGATGTATTCGCAACTGCGCATGACAACCACCCTCGACTTCATATTGGAATAACGACAATGACAATATGTACCACACTGGAGCTCGAACCCAGATATCCCTCTTTACATGAGTGGTCATCTTAACCACATCAGCTATATGTGCACGGACCACAGGCAGAACCAAACTTTCATATGTCGCTGTCCATGTGTCACAATCTGAACACGTGCGCTGGGTATAATCGTGTCCAGGAAGGACATGTGTACTGAGTGTTTGTGGCGTGGTACTGGCGAGTAAATATGAAATAGCAGTGCTTCAGTTACAGTGAAGAGCCAAAGAAACTGGTACACCTGCTGCCTATATCGTGTAGGGCTCCTGCGAACATGGAGAAGCGCCACAACACGCCATGGCATGGATTCGACGAATGTCTGAAGAAGTTCTGGAGGGAAGTGACATCTTGAATCCTGCATGGCTGTCCATAAATCCACAAGAGTGGGTGGAAATCTCCTCTGAACAGCAAGTCACAAGTCATCCCAGGTATGCTCAATAACGTTCATGTCTAGGGAGTTTGGTGGCCAGTGAAAGTGTTTAAACTCAGAAGAGTGTTCCTGGAGCCACTCCGTAGCAATTCTGGGCGTGTGGTGTGCCGCATTGTTCTGCTGGAATTGCCCAACTTCGTAAAAATGCACAATCGACATGAATGTATGCAGGTGATCAGACAGAATGCTAACGTACGTGTCACCTGCCTGAGTCGTATCTAGACGAATCGAGGGTCCAATATCACTCCAACTGCACATGCGCCACACCATGTCAGTGCCTCCACCATTTTGAACAGTCCCCTGCTGACAGCAGGGTCCATGGATTCGTAAGGTTGTCTCCATCTGAAACGAGACTCGTCCGATCAGGCAACATGTTTCCCGTAATCATCAGTCCAATGTCGGCTGTGACGGGCCAAGGCGTGGAGTAAGGCTTTGTGTCGTGCAATCATCAAGGCTACACGAATGGGCTTTCGGCTCCGAAAGCCAATATCGATGATGTTTCGTTGAATTGTTCACTCGCTGGCATTTCTTGATGGCCCAGCACTGAACTCTGCAGCAGTTTGCGGAAGGATTGCACTTATGTCACCTTGAAGGATTCTCTTCAGTCGTTAATGGTCCCGGCCAATAGCGATACTGAGTTCTTGGTAACTAGGAATAATATTGATGTTGTGAACAGTCAGAACGGTGTAGGATTCTGATATTTAATCCAGCACAAAGGGAAAGGTTGATTTTATTGATCTTCTACGAAAAATTACGTTGCTAAGAATACCCAGTCCAGACTACGTTTTGTCTGTCGCCATTACGTGAGGGTATGGAGCGACAATTTCAAGCTGCAGAAATAATCGGACATTAATTTTTTAGAACGAAATTACAATATTTGTACCCCGAGTACAAGAACCCACGGGAATTTATTATTTTTCTATTCTAACAGTGAAAATAATATTCAGTAGAACAATCTTAGACTTACGTAAATGAAGAAATTTTTGTGGCTCGTGTGTAAGATTAATTTTTCTCAGAGTAATTTATCAATGACTTTAAAAAAAAAAATATTTACGACACCAGTGTTGTTATGGGAAGGGGTTCTAGTGTGATAAATTAATTATTTGGCGTATATATTTTAATCTCACTTAGTGAATCAATGAAACAACATTTCAATATTTATTTGTAGTGATAGGGTGTTGCAGGGAAGCGGCCTACTCACACCACATAGAATTCATTATGCTTTCCATTGTGTGCCAGCCTAGTCCACTGTAACTATCTATGACGTCACGAATGTTGCGCAATACCTTAAAAGTTAATAGCATGTCACAAATGATGCTAAAATGGTAATGTGTTAAGTTTCAGTTTAGTAACTTTAACAGTTTTGGAAATTAGGACACTTTATGTAAAAATCATTGGCGAAACAGGAAGCAGCTAGAAACTTCGACATTTATATTCGGATTCCTTTTTCATTGTAATTTAATAGAAACAGCATGCTGTATCTCACAAAGTAATATTTAGGTTGAAATTCATGATTTTCTGGATTTGTGCCCTAAGAGTATGGAAGCAAGATAGATGACGTAAGTGATTAGATAAAGCTAGGGTGTTCAGATTTAGGTAGAATGTATATAAGCTATAACAGCATAGATGTGAGAAGTCGCCAAAAGGTAGCTATAAAACTATAGCTGTAGTCTCTCTCCAAAGGGCAAGTTCAGAGCTCATCTACTGTGTACAGTGCAACTAAAATAATTCTCTCGCCAAAAGTATTTAACCTACTCACATCAGCATTTTATTATGGATACTTGTCTGTGTGTTGATTGCACAATTAAATTGAGATCTTCATTGGACTTCAGCGAATAAAGCAATTAATTATTTAGTAATTTGGAGTGTTTCTCTACTAGCCTCAGTCGCTAGGCAGGAAGGGAAATTATGTCGGCTGCGCCTTCGGTGGTCCGCACCGTGGATATACAAATAAGAGCGCTGCGAGCTAGAGTTAGGCCCCAGTTCTCTTCTAGAGTCGTATCAGCGCGAATTCCATGTGGGAAGACACGTTGTGTCTGTGCAATTGCAAGGAACAGCCTTGGAAGTAACTAGATACACACTTAACAGTGAGTTCGCATTGGGGTAAAGTGTTAATTGCAGAAGGACTTCAGTGATTTATTCTCAATTTGCGTATGTCGTATTTTCACGTGTCGCCGCAGGATAGAACTTCAATCATTACTAGCGTGGCGTTTGATGAGTATTAACATCAACTTTTGGCGAGCATTCACTTTGAACATTTACATCGATAACTATTATTGAACAGTTTCGTTATCTAGGGATAATAGGATCCGCACAATAGACTCTGAGCAGCTCTGATAGTACAATAGCAGATAGTAGCATTGATCGGTTAAATATGTGAAAATTGTTATAGTAGAATGCATATTCTATCAATCCCAGACATCATGTTAAATCCTTAGCGTAATGAACTTCAATGATCAATAACTTTATTTCTCCATCAGAGTGGGCACAGTGGACTTTAATTACAGGCATCACGTATTTGTTAATCACTTTCTGGTTGCCAACATTGTAGTTAGAGAACCCGTTTTGAGAACGGCAAAAAATATAGAACAAAATTTTCCACCCGCTGCCCCACAGTATGACAGAGTAATTCATTACTGTCAGGTTCAGCAGCACATAAATAAGAATTATCAGAGATTATTTCTTTCTTTTAAATAATAGCTGCCACATTTTCATACATTTTACAATAACACGTACACACCACCACAACAAACAGAACAAAACCTATCACAATCTGTAAATAAAATGTATGCTATAAACTGCAGGTCTTGAAGGCACTATATCACAATCGGCATTGATATACAACTGGTTATTTTAACAGCCACTGAAAAGACTGCCCACTTCGCTCCACACAGGACAATCTTCTGGTAGCCGCGAGTGTTCAACGCCGAGATAGAGAGCAGACCTCAGCGCCGAGACCGCCAGTAAAAGAACTGTCGTTAAGACCGCAAGCCATGACTCAGCAGCGGGTGATATTGCCCCTGTGGTATTACCATAACGCGGCGTTGATTTCTCAGGTGATACGCTTTCCCCCGGCACAAAAATCCCGCGCTGCCGTTTCCCCGGCCCGTATCTCAGGCGGGCGGCCGTTTTATTGGACCATTAAGCGCGCGCCCGCCCTGCCACCGCCCGCGTCACGCCTGCGACTGTCCGTCCGTCCACACGTCAGCGGGCTGGTCTGGCCCCGGTCGGAGCGGCGCGGCAAGAAGTGTACACAATGCATAATGCATGCGCCGGCTGCGCTACACGCTCCGCTGTCACTTCTTGTGGCAGCCTCCGCCGCAGGGAGCACCTCCCGCATCCCACGCCTGCTGCGTGCGATACTTCCAGCTCGGCCTCCCACCACCGGAGCAGCTGCGCCCGGGTCCAAAGCAAGGGAGCTTCATTTCCGCTCCGCTTCTCCTGTTACTGCTGATGTGTGGATAGATTTGGACACCAGCATTTACACCTACGCATTGGAAGTTGAAAGTGAGGTCGGCCAGCCCTTCCTAGGTTTGTTGGCATACAGGGTGAACATTAATGCACTACTGCCCATTAAAATTGCTACACCAAGAAGAAATGCAGATGATAAACGGGTATTCATTGGACAAATATATTATACTACAACTGACATGTGATTTCATTTTCACAAAACTTGGGTGCATAGATCCAGAGAAATCAGTACCCAGAACAACCACCTCTGGCCGTAATAACGGCCTGGATACGCATGGACATTGAGTCAAACAGAGCTTGGATGGCGTGTACAGGTACAGTTGCCCATACAGCTTCAACACGATACCAGAGTTCATCGAGAGTTGCTCGGCCACCATTGACAAGACGTTTTCAACTGAAGAGAGATCTGGAGAATGTGCTGGCTAGGCAGCAGTCGAACATTTTCTGTATCCAGAAAAGTCTGTACAGGACCTGCAACATGCGGTCGTGCATTATCCTGCTGAAATGTATGGTTTTGCAGGGATCGAATGAAGGGTAGAGTCGCGGGTTGTAACACATATGAAATGTAACGTCCATTGTTCAATGTGCCGTAAATGCAAAAAAGAGGTGACCGAGACGTGTAACCAGTGGCACCCCTTACCATCACGCTGGGTGATACGCCAGTATGGCAATGACAAATACATGCTTCCAATGTGCATTCACCGCGATGTCGCCAAACACGGATGCGACCATCATGATGCTGTAAAAAGAACGTGGATTCATCCGAAAAACTGCCGTTTTGCCATTTGTGGACCCGGGTTCGTCGTTGAGTACGCCATCGCAGGCGCTCCTGTCTGTGATTCAGCGTCAAGGGTAACCGCAGCCATAGTCTCCGAGCTTATAGTCCATGCTGCTGCAAACGTTATCGAACTGTTCTTGCAGATGGTTGTTGTCTTGAAAACGTCCCCATCTGTTGACTCAGGGATCGAGACGTGGCTGCACGATCCGTTACAGCCATGTGGATAAGATGCCTGTCATCTCGACTGCTAGTGATAGGATGCCGTTGGGATCCAGCACGGCGTTCCGTATTACCCTCCTGAACCCACCGATTCCATATTCTGCTAACAGCCATTGGATCTCGACCAAGGCGAGCAGCAATTTCGCGATACGATAAACCGCAATCGCGATAGGCTACAAACCGACCTTTATCAAAGTCGGAAACGTGATGGTACGCATTTCTCCTCCTTAGACGAGGCATCACAACAACGTTTCGCCAGGCAACGCCGATCAACTGCTGTTTGTATAAGAGGAACTTTCCTCATGTGAGCGCGTTGTAGGTGTCGCCACCGGCGTCAAACTTGTGTGAATGTTCTAAAAAACTTATCATTTGCATATCACAGCATCTTCTTCCTGTCGGTTAAATTTCGCGTCTGTAGCACGTCATCTTCGTGGTGTAGCAATTTTAATGGCCAGTAGTGTAAAACCGACAAACTGCAGGGGGTGGATTACTGGCTGGAAGTGGAGGGAAGAAGGTCGTATGAACATGTGTGTGGAAATGGATCGGTGCCGCTTTAGACGAAGCTGACGAATGACAGTTCATCTAGTCACGTGCCGTATTCCTTGTGCGTTACAGGCTGTGTGATTGACGCAACGTACTGTGAAAGCACTCTGGTACGGTAATTACGTCGAGAACAAGACGAGTGGTGTTTTTCTACGACCAAGCAAATGGAAACTGTCTATAGGCAGCATCGCTATACCAGAATAAGTACCCTCACACGCACCAACCACACGAAACAACATTTCAAGCCATTTTTGGGTGTCTGAGTGATCATGGGTCCTTCCAGACAGACGAACGTGCAGGGAGGCTGCAGACTGCGTACACCAGATATGGGACTTGTTCTAGCATCCTTTAGCACCCAGTCCTCCACATCTGGTGCACGCACAGTTCTGCACCTCAATGCACGTTCGCCTGTCTGAAGGGAACCATACTCATACAAACGCACAAAAAAGGCTTGTAACGTTAAGTGATGTTGTTAGTGTCTGCGAGGGTACTTTTTCTGGTATAGCGATGTTGTCTCTCGACCAAAAAATGGCTCTGAGCACTATGGGACTTAACTTCTATGGTCATCAGTCTCCTAGAACTTAAAACTACTTACACCTAACTACCCTAAGGACATCACACACATCCATGTCCGAGGCAGGTTTCGAACCTGCGACCGTAGCGGTCGCGCGGTTCCAGACTGTAGCGCCTAGAACCGCTCGGCCACTCCGGCTGGCGATAACGGGTGCACCTCATTACCTTCACACTGAGGGCTTCTATGAAATGACGTGTTGCTGTGGCAAGGTGTATATTGGCGAAACTAGAAAGACTGTTAATGAACATACTAAAGAACATGAACGCCACTCGTGGCAATAAAAAGTATGAAATTGGCGATAACGGATAATTACGAGACTTGTGATCTTGAATTCTATTTCAGTTATGTAACTGCGCTGGCTAGTGAAACCAACATTTGTAGATGAAAAGTCCGAGAAGCGATTGACATTAATACGAAAGTGAGTAACTTCAATAGGAATAACGGCTATAAGCTTCCGGCACCGTGGTCCCTTGCATTAAGGAAGTGAATACGCTGCCGCGGGGTGCGTTCAATAGAAGCAACCCCCTGAAAACCATCTCTGCGGACACAAATGTTTTAAATACACATTCCCTCTCTGTTGCTCTGCCTGTTTCACTTCTAGGCAACGATGTTGGCCCACCAATAGCAGTAGGAGCAGTTTTATCCAAAAATTCTTCTCTATCATAAACTTGGGAAAAATCCCAGTCTAATGAATGACGTTGGCCTGCTAATGGTAGCCACAAGATTCTTACAGATAACCCTCTTCATCAACATTAGCGTGGGAGTACTTCTCTTACTATCCAGCGATGATGGCCCACCAATGGCAACCACAGGATTTTTACCCAATAATCCCACTTCTCCAGCACAAGCGTGAGAAAACTCCGCTTTGTAAGAGAAGATGACAGTGCTCAATTTACAGTGTACATCACAATATCCTGAAGAAGATCCCAGCAGAGGGGGTTGAAACGTCGATCCTTTAGAAGAAGTATTTCTCGAAAACGTGGCATTTCCTTAATTAAAATCACAGTGCCACAAGTTGAAAACAGAAATTAATTACAGATAAGACGTCGAAAGATCTCGTAAGGCCCTTTCACGCCTTAACTGTGAACAATATAAGATTTTGTATTTCAGTTCATAAATCTTGAATTAAGAAATAATACGTGTGACAATTTAACTTGTGAGTAAAAGGAAACATACAATTCAGGAGATTAGTCTTTCATGTAAGTTTTCACACATGGGCCTTTGGAAAGCCGACACACAAACTGAAATGATTAATTCTCTTCCTACCCAAACACTATTGCACCAAATGGTAAAAGATTTCAGTTTGACAAGATATTGCTTTTTTAAAGTGACTTTTGGAATAACTCATACGTGTTCTGGTTACTTGGAATGCTGATCCACATTGAGGACTAACACAAATATAACAATCATTAATCAAAACTAGTCAGTATGTAACGCTAGAAACCAATTTAAATTTCTGTAACAAGGACACGCTCAAAGAATAGGGGTTTTTGTAAATCAAAACCCTCCTTTAGTTATACGTAATCAAAGGCGCTCAACATATTCTTTCTACCCCTGTCCTTGCCTGTATAGTAAATACTGACACCTAGCCATCCATAAGCCGAAGCAGTAGAAGTGGGAAACGTCTCGGTTCTCAAGACGTAAATTATCTGCCCGAAGACAGAGGGAGGCAGTAATTCTTCGATCGTTATAGCTACACTTTACCCAGTTATGAACCACCATCATCAACATGACGTACCGGCCCTACTTCCTCGGTGAAGATGGCAGCAATCCCATCTCTGTGATACGAAGTACAGAGAAGTTTAATGAGCGTCCGGTATCAATACTGACGCACGCTATGGCGAAAGCTGAAACAAGAGTGAGAAGAGCAGTAGTAGAGTCATCCAGCAACACGAAGGTGAAATTTTCAGACAGTGAAGAAAAATCATCAGGAATCTGTGTCCTACACAAAGTGAATAAAAGGACAAAAATGCTCAGTCATCATACTGATATCGAAACGGAAGGTGGCTGAGAGAATACCGCAGTATTAATTAGGTCCCCAAGTTTCTCAACGTGGAAGATCATTATATGCTTCATCTTTTCGTCAAACACATTGTGATAGGGCAGGTATTGAGAAAAGTCATCGCAGAGTATATAAAATCTGTCAGAATGAGATGTATCTGGAGCAGATGAAATACCCATCCGATTGCATACATTATACTATAGAATTCTCTCCTTTTCTGAGAGCCGTTCTTCATAAGTCACTGGAGCTTTGAAATGTTGTGTAATATACTGGTGCGGCGCCATAGAGCAATAGGAAGGTTGGTAACCGCCCTAAAAGAAATTCTGAGAATATAAAATTGACACCTGAGGTTAGATAGCCGAAATTCCGGAATGTGTTTTTAGAATTGCAAGGAAGACTGCGAGAACACGCTTGTGGCAGTCTGTTCTTGGAATGTCATCAATTTTTGAAAACGAGTTTCTTGAGCAAAATCACAATCATACGATTTACGTCCGACTATATCGGCTGGGAGGAAGTAATACGTTTGCAGTTAAGAGGGTTGATTGTGGTTCTCCAAGAATACGACTCACTCTCTACTTTGAAGAGGTCCTTCCTCTCGTAGAAAAGAACCTGGCGACGAATACTTAAAACACTGCCCATGTAGTAGTCCAAAAGCGAGGGATCTGAAAGCGATCCAGTCCTCAAACAAATTTTACATTCAAACAGTGAATTTGAAGACGTGGTTTCTTTAGCAAAATTATGTACTATGTCTCCTGTATAGGAGTTGACTGTACTGGGAATTGTGAAACAGCCCGTACATATTGCGATGTTGTAAACTACAGCTCGTGGGTTCCTTCACTTAATGATTATAGTAATAGTGCTAATAAAGCATTATGATACGCTATATTTCTCGGGGACTGAGAAATATGATGCTGTATAGTCCTAATTACCGTATTTTTATGGAATACCAAGCGATCTGTTGCTTAACTTTCGCTGTTGTGAAGCCAAGAAATGTAAATTAAGAGACTTGCATATATAAAATGTACCACGGATGCCTCATTGTATCATTTACGAGTAGAATAAAGTATCTGGGAAGCAACCCCCACCCAAACTGCTGTTGATAATGATTTATTTGATGTATCCTATAGTTAATTTCACCAAATATTGTTGTAAATCGTATGAGTTCAGATATGTGCTACGACTGCCCGTCTTCGTGACTTCTTTCTCTGCGTTAAGTCTGGATGCTAGCTTTCTGAGAACTCTGAGCTCTTTTCTCACCTATGCAGCCTATAGCATCAAGAGTTTCCATTTGATGCTCTGTCCAAGAATTTAAAGCCACACTCAAAATTCATTCAAAGAGAAATAGTTTGGTGGCATGGAAAAAAATGAGATGCAGAATCTTGC